>NW_027453924.1:0-121291 GCF_040206685.1 Ascaphus truei | reverse complement strand
CCTCCCTTCTCTCTCTCTCTCCCCCTCCCTTCTCTCTCCCTCTCCCTTATAACTCCCTCGTCATTCCCTCTCCCTTCTCTCTCTCTCCCATTCCCTTCTCTCTCACCCTCTTCCTTCTCTCTCCCTCTCCCTTCTCTCTCTCTCCCTTCTCTCTCGCCTCTCTCCCTCTCCCTTCTCTCTCCCTTTTCCTTGTCACTCCCTCATCACTCTCTCTCTCTCCCTTCTCTCTCTCTCTCTCTCTCCCTTCTCTCTCTCTCTCCCTTCTCCATCTTCCTTCTTTCTCCATCTCCCTTCTCTCTACATCTACCTTCTCTCTCTCTGTATCCCTTCTCTCTCTCCCTATCCCTTTTATCTCTCCCTCTTCCTTCTCTCTCCCTATCCCTTGTCGCTCCCTCTGCCTTGTTTCTACCTCTCCCTCGTCTCTCCATTCTCTCTCCCTTTTCCTTTCCCCTCCCTTTTCCTTCTCTCTCCCTCTCCCTTCTCTTTCCCTCCTCTCTCCCTTGTCACCCCCTTCTCCCACCCTCTCCCTTCTCTCTCCCTATCCCTTCTCTCTCCCTTTCCTTGTCTCTCCCTCTCCCTTGTCTCTCCATTCTCCCTCCCTTTTCCTTCTCTCTCCCTTTCCTTCTCTCTCCCTTTTCCTTCTCTCTCCTTTTCCCTTCTCTCTCCCTTTTCTTTCTCTCTCCCTTTTCTCACTCCCTTCTCTATCCCTCTGCCTTTCTCTCCCTTCTCTCTCCCTATCCCTTCTCTCTCCCTCTTCCTTCTCTATCCCTCTGCCTTTCTCTCCCTTCTCTCTCCCTATCCCTTCTCTCTCCCTCTTCCTTCTCTCTCCCTCTTCCTTCTCTCTCCCTTTCCATGCTCTCTCCCTTTTCCTTATCTCTCCATTCTCTCCCTTTTCCTTTCCCCTCCCCTTTCCTTCGCTCTCCTTCTCCCTTCTCTCTCTCTCCATTTCCTTCTCTCTCTCTCCCCCTCCCTTCTCTCTCCCTCTCCCTTATAACTCCCTCGTCATTCCCTCTCCCTCTCCCTTCTCTCTCTCTCAACCATTCCTTTCTCTCTCACCCTCTTCCTTCTCTCTGTCTCTCCCTCTCTCTTCTCTCTCTCTCCCTTCTCTCTCCTCTCTCCCTCTCCCTTCTCTCTCCCTCTCCCTTCTCTCTCCCTTTTCCTTGTCACTCCCTCATCACTCTCTCTCTCTCCCTTCTCTCTCTCTCTCTCTCTCTCTCCCTTCTCCATCTTCCTTCTTCTCCATCTCCCTTCTCTCTACATCTACCTTCTCTCTCTCCCTATCCCTTCTCTCTCTCCCTATCCCTTCTCTCTCTCCCTCTTTCTTCTCTCTCCCTATCCCTTGTCGCTCCCTATCCCTTGTCGCTCCCTCTCCCTTGTTTCTACCTCTCCCTTGTCTCTCCATTCTCTCTCCCTCTTCCTTCTCTCTCCCTCTTCCTTCTCTCTCCCTCTTCCTTCTCTCTCCCTCTTCCTTCTCTCTCCCTCTTCCTTCTCTCTCCCTCTTCCTTCTCTCTCCCTCTTCCTTCTCTCTCCCTCTTCCTTCTCTCTCCCTCTTCCTTCTCTCTCCCTCTTCCTTCTCTCTCCCTCTTCCTTCTCCCTCCCTCTTCCTTCTCTCTCCCTTTCCATTCTCTCTCCCTTTTCCTTTCCCCTCCCTTTTCCTTCTCTCTCCCTCTCCATTCTCTCTCCCTCCTCTCTCCCTTGTCACCCTCTTCTCTCTCCCTCTCCCTTCTCTCTCCCTATCCCTTCTCTCTCCCTTTCCTTGTCTCTCCCTCTCCCTTGTCTCTCCATTCTCTATCCCTTCTCCTTCTCTCTCCCTTTTCCTTCTATCTCCCTTTCCTTCTCTCTCCCTTTTCCTTCTCTCTCCCTTTTCCTTCTCTCTCCCTTTTCCTTCTCTCTCCCTTTTCTTTCTCTCTCCCTTCTCTCTCCCTTTTCTCACTCCCTTCTCTATCCCTCTGCCTTCTCTCTCCCTTCTCTCTCCCTATCCATTCTCTCTCCCTCTTCCTTCTCTCTCCCTCTTCCTTCTCTCTCCCTCTTCCTTCTCTCTCCCTCTTCCTTCTCTCTCCCTTTCCAATCTCTCTCCATTTTCCTTGTCACTCCCTCATCTCTCTCTCTCTCTCTCTCTCTCTCTCTCTCCCTTCTCCATCTTCCTTCTTCTCCATCTCCCTTCTCTCTACATCTACCTTCTCTCTCTCCGTATCCCTTCTCTCTCTCCCTCTTCCTTCTCTCTCTCCCTCTTCCTTCTCTCTCTCCCTCTTCCTTCTCTCTCCCTCTTCCTTCTCTCTCCCTATCCCTTGTCGCTCCCTCTCCCTTGTTTCTACCTCTCCCTTGTCTCTCCATTCTCTCTCCTTCTTCCTTCTCTCTCCCTCTTCCTTCTCTCTCCCTCTTCCTTCTCTCTCCCTCTTCCTTCCCTCTCCTTCTCCCTTCTCTCTCTCCTCTCTCCCTCTACCTTCTCTCTCCCTCTCCCTTCTCAATCCCTTTTCCTTGTCACTCCCTCATCACTCTCTCTCTCTCCCTTCTCTCTCTCTCCCTTCTCCATCTTCCTTCTTTCTCCATCTCCCTTCTCTCTACATCTACCTTCTCTCTCTCCCTATCCCTTCTCTCTCTCCCTATCCCTTCTCTCTCTCCCTATCCCTTCTCTCTCTCCCTATCCCTTCTCTCTCTCCCTCTTCCTTCTCTCTCCCTATCCCTTGTCGCTCCCTCTCCCTTGTTTCTACCTCTCCCTTGTCTCTCCATTCTCTCTCCCTCTTCCTTCCCTCTCCCTCTTCCTTCTCTCCCCATCTTCCTTCTCTCTCCATCTTCCTTCTCTCTCCATCTTCCTTCTCTCTCCATCTTCCTTCTCTCTCCCTTTCCATTCTCTCTCCCTTTTCCTTTTCCCTCCCTTTTCCTTCTCTCTCCCTCTCCCTTCTCTCTCCCTCCTCTCTCCCTTGTCACCCCCTTCTCTCTCCCTCTCCCTTCTCTCTCCCTATACCTTCTCTCTCCCTCTTCCTTCTCTCTCCCTCTTACTTCTCTCTCCCTTTCCATGCTCTCTCCCTTTTCCTTATCTCTCCATTCTCTCCCTTTTCCTTTCCCCTCCCCTTTCCTTCGCTCTCCCTCTCCCTTCTCTCTCTCTCTCCACTCCCTTCTCTCTCTCTCTCCCCCTCCCTTCTCTCTCCCTCTCCCTTATAACTCCCTCGTCATTCCCTCTACCTCTCTCTCTCCCTCTCCCTTCTCTCTCTCTCTCCCTTTCCCTTCTCTCTCACCCTCTTCCTTCTCTCTGTCTCTCCCTCTCCCTTCTCTCACTCTCCCTTCTCTCTCTCCTCTCTTCCTCTCCCTTCTCTCTCCCTCTCCATGCTCTCTCCCTTTTCCTTATCTCTCCATTCTCTCCCTTTTCCTTTCCCCTCCCCTTTCCTTCGCTCTCCCTCTCCCTTCTCTCTCTCTCCACTCCCTTCTCTCTCTCTCTCCCCCTCCCTTCTCTCTCCCTCTCCCTTATAACTCCCTCGTCATTCCCTCTACCTCTCTCTCTCCCTCTCCCTTCTCTCTCTCCCTTCTCTCTCTCTCCCTTTCCCTTCTCTCTCACCCTCTTCCTTCTCTCTGTCTCTCCCTCTCCCTTCTCTCTCTCTCCCTTCTCTCTCTCCTCTCTCCCTCTCCCTTCTCTCTCCCTTCTCTCTCCCTTTTCCTTGTCACTCCCTCATCACTCTCTCTCTCTCCCTCTCTCTCTCTCTCTCCCTTCTCTCTCTCTCCCTTCTCCATCTTCCTTCTTTCTCCATCTCCCTTCTCTCTACATCTACCTTCTCTCTCTCCGTATCCCTTCTCTCTCTCCGTATCCCTTCTCTCTCTCCGTATCCCTTCTCTCTCTCCCTATCCCTTTTCTCTCTCCCTCTTCCTTCTCTCTCCCTATCCCTTGTCGCTCCCTCTGCCTTGTTTCTACCTCTCCCTTGTCTCTCCATTCTCTCTCCCTCTTCCTTCCCTCTCCCTCTTCCTTCCCTCTCCCTCTTCCTTCTCTCTCCATCTTCCTTCTCTCTCCATCTTCCTTCTCTCTCCATCTTCCTTCTCTCTCCCTTTCCATTCTCTCTCCCTTTTCCTTTCCGCTCCCTTTTCCTTCTCTCTCCCTCTCCCTTCTCTCTCCCTCCTCTCTCCCTTGTCACCCCCTCCTCTCTCCCTCTCCCTTCTCTCTCCCTATCCCTTCTCTCTCCCTTTCCTTGTCTCTCCCTCTCCCTTGTCTCTCCCTCTCCCTTGTCTCTCCATTCTCTCTCCCTTTTCCTTCCCTCTCCCTTTCCTTCTCTCTCCCTTTTCCTTCTCTCTCCCTTTTCCTTCTCTCTCCTTTTCCCTTCTCTCTCCCTTTTCTTTCTCTCTCCCTTTTCTCACTCCCTTCTCTATCCCTCTGCCTTTCTCTCCCTTCTCTCTCCCTATCCCTTCTCTCTCCCTCTTCCTTCTCTCTCCCTCTTCCGTCTCTCTCCCTTTCCATGCTATCTCCCTTTTCCTTATCTCTCCATTCTCTCCCTTTTCCTTTCCCCTACCCTTTCCTTCGCTCTCCCTCTCCCTTCTCTCCACTCCCTTCTCTCTCTCCCCCTCCCTTCTCTCTCCCTCTCCCTTATAACTCCCTCGTCATTCCCTCTCCCTCTCCCTTCTCTCTCTCAACCATTCCTTTCTCTCTCACCCTCTTCCTTCTCTCTGTCTCTCCCTCTCTCTTCTCTCTCTCCCTTCTCTCTTCTCTCTCCTCTCTCCCTCTCCCTTCTCTCTCACTCTCCCTTCTCTCTCCATTTTCCTTGTCACTCCCTCATCTCTCTCTCTCTCTCTCTCTCTCTCTCTCTCTCTCTCTCTCTCTCTCTCTCTCTCTCCCTTCTCCATCTCCCTTCTCTCTACATCTACCTTCTCTCTCTCCGTATCCCTTCTCTCTCTCCCTCTTCCTTCTCTCTCTCCCTCTTCCTTCTCTCTCTCCCTCTTCCTTCTCTCTCTCCCTCTTCCTTCTCTCTCCCTATCCCTTGTCGCTCCCTCTCCCTTGTTTCTACCTCTCCCTTGTCTCTCCATTCTCTCTCCCTCTTCCTTCTCTCTCCCTCTTCCTTCTCTCTCCCTCTTCCTTCTCTCTCCCTCTTCCTTCTCTCTCCCTCTTCCTTCTCTCTCCCTCTTCCTTCTCTCTCCCTCTTCCTTCTCTCTCCATCTTCCTTCTCCCTCCCTCTTCCTTCTCTCTCCCTTTCCATTCTCTCTCCCTTTTCCTTTCCCCTCCCTTTTCCTTCTCTCTCCCTCTCCCTTCTCTCTCCCTCCTCTCTCCCTTGTCACCCCCTTCTCTCTCCCTCTCCCTTCTCTCTCCCTATCCCTTCTCTCTCCCTTTCCTTGTCTCTCCCTCTCCCTTGTCTCTCCATTCTCTCTCCCTATCCCTTCTCTCTCCCTCTTCCTTCTCTCTCCCTCTTACTTCTCTCTCCCTTTCCATGCTCTCTCCCTTTCCATGCTCTCTCCCTTTTCCTTATCTCTCCATTCTCTCCCTTTTCCTTGCCTCCCCTTTCCTTCGCTCTCCCTCTCCCTTCTCTCTCTCTCCACTCCCTTCTCTCTCTCTCCACTCCCTTCTCTCTCTCTCCCCCTCCCTTCTCTCTCCCTCTCCCTTATAACTCCCTCGTCATTCCCTCTACCTCTCTCTCTCCCTCTCCCTTCTCTCTCTCTCCCTTTTCTCTCTCCTCTCTCCCTCTCCCTTCTCTCTCCCTCTCCCTTCTCTCTCCCTTATCCTTGTCACTCCCTCATCACTCTCTTTCTCTCCCTTCTCTCTCTCTCTCCCTTTTCTCTCTCCCTCTTCCTTCGCTCTCCCTATCCCTTCTCTCTCCCTTTCCTTGTCTCTCCCTCTTCCTTGTCTCTCCATTCTCTCTCCCTTCTCTTTCTCTCTCCCTTTTCCTTCTATCTCCCTTTCCTTCTCTCTCCCTTTTCCTTCTCTCTCCCTTTTCCTTCTCTCTCCCTTTTCTTTCTCTCTCCATTTTCTCACTCCCTTCTCTATCCCTCTGCCTTCTCTCTCCCTTCTCTCTCCCTATCCATTCTCTCTCCCTCTTCCTTCTCTCTCCCTCTTCCTTCTCTCTCCCTTTCCAATCTCTCTCCCTTTTCCTTGTCTCTCCATTCTCTCCCTTTTCCTTTCCCCTCCCCTTTCCTTTGCTCTCCCTCTCCCTTCTCTCTCTCTCCACTCCCTTCTCTCTCACTCTCCCCCTCCCTTCTCTATCCCTCTCCCTTATAACTCCCTGATCATTCCCTCTACCTCTCTCCCCCTCTCCCTTCTCTCTCTCTCCCTTTCCCTTCTCAAGCACCCTCTTCCTTCTCTCTGTCTATCCCTCTCCCTTCTCTCTCTCCCTTCTCTCTCTCCTCTCTCCCTCTCCCTTCTCTCTCCCTCTCCCTTCTCTCTCCCTCTCCCTTCTCTCTCCCTTTTCCTTGTCACTCCCTCATCACTCTCTCCCTCTCCCTTCTCTCTCCCTATCCCTTCTCTCTCCCTATCCCTTCTCTCTCCCTTTCCTTGTCTCTCCCTCTCCCTTGTCTCTCCATTCTCTCTCCCTCTTCCTTCTCTCTCCCTCTTCCTTCTCTCTCCCTTTTCCTTCTATCTCCCTTTTCCTTCTCTCTCCCTTTACCTTCTCTCTCATTTTGCCTTCTCTCTCCCTTTTCTCTCCCTTTTCTCTCCCCTTTCTCTCCCTTTTCTCTCCCTTTTCCTTTTCTCTCCCTTTTCCTTTTCTCTCCCTTTTCCTTTTCTCTCCCTTTTCCTTTTCTCTCCCTTTTCCTTTTCTTTCCCTTTTCCTTTTCTCTCCCTTTTCCTTTTCTCTCCCTTTTCCTTTTCTCTCACTTTTCCTTTTCTTTCCCTTTTCCTTTTCTCTCCCTCACCCTTCTCTCTCCCTCTCCCTTCTCTCTCCATCTCCCTTCTCTCTACATCTACCTTCTCTCTCTCCGTATCCCTTCTTCCTCTCCCTATCCCTTCTCTCTCTCCCTATCCCTTCTCTCTCCCTATCCCTTATCTCTCCCTTTCCTTGTCTCTCCCTCTCCCTTCTCTCTCCCTTTTCTTTCTCTCTCCCTTCTCTCTCCCTTTTCTCACTCCCTTCTCTATCCCTCTGCCTTCTCTCTCCCTTCTCTCTCCCTATCCCATCTCTCTCCCTCTTCCTTCTCTCTCCCTCTTCCTTCTCTCTCACTTTCCATGCTCTCTCCCTTTTCCTTGTCTCTCCATTCTCTCCCTTTTCCTTTCCCCTCTCCTTTCCTTCGCTCTCCCTCTCCCTTCTCTCTCCCTCCTCTCTCCCTTGTCACTTCCATCTCTCTCCCTCTCCCTTCTCTCTCACTATCCCTTCTCTCTCCCTTTCCTTGTCTCTCCCTCTCCC
Source organism: Ascaphus truei (assembly GCF_040206685.1). Lineage (NCBI taxonomy): Eukaryota > Metazoa > Chordata > Amphibia > Anura > Ascaphidae > Ascaphus > Ascaphus truei. The sequence continues at coordinate 113,987 of NW_027453924.1, read as the reverse complement.
TTGTCTCTCCATTCTCTCTCCCTCTTCCTTCTCTCTCCCTTTTCCTTCTATCTCCATTTCCTTCTCTCTCCCTTTTCATTTTCTCTCCCTTTTCCTTTTCTCTCCCTCTCCCTTCTCTCTCCCTTCTCTGTCCCTCCTCTCACACTTGTCTCTCCCTGCTTTCTCTCTCTCCCTTCTCTCTCCCTCTCTTCTCTCTCCCTCTCCCTTCTCTCTCCCTCTCCCTTCTCTCAATTTTTTTCTCTCTTACTCCCACTCTATCTCTTTCACTTCAACCCGTCTCTTGCTCTCACACACATTTCTTTCTTCCACTTCTCTCTCTCTCTCTTTCTTTCTCACACCCTCTCTTTCTCTCCCTGCTCTCTATTACTCTCCCTGACTAGCATCCCTGCTCCTTCTAAATCACCTGTATTTTACTCTCACAAATGTCCTTTCTTTCTCTCTCTCTTTCAAGGACTACCACTCTCCCCTCTCTCTCACAAACCCCTCTCTCACTCAGTCTAAGCATTGTTTATTTAGTCCATCAGTGAAAGAGGGTCCTCAACTGCATTGCTCTAAAGGGGATTGCATTATATTTTTTCACTTATCTTGGGTAAAATTTATTTGCAGTATGAAAATAGGTAAGTTCGTCTATCAAGATGATGTTCACAAAGGACATACTAACAAGGAGGTAAGTAGTTGAGGTAAGTGAGTACACCTACACAATGCATTGCTTTTATCTCTCAGGATATAAAGCTTTGAGTTGATTTCTCTCCCTTTACACGAGTGTGCCCTTTTAGAGTCAGGCAGTGAACTCTTCGCTACTGTCCCATCTGCAGCGCTAGCTCGACTGTAAATTGGGGGAAGAAAGCATACCCCTTTACGGACGATAGACAGTAGTGCTTCTTCACTCCTAGCATACGGCAGAGGAGAAGCTCCGCTCTGTACAAAACGGATCTAGTCCTCAATGTCCAAGTACTTAGTAGTGAGGTAAAAGCTAGCTCTTTACCTCTAAGGGTGCCTCTCGCTAACATGCAACGAATGCAAGAGTTTTCAAATTTTTGAATGACTAACTGCATATAAATGCAACATGTCAATTGGATAGGGAATAGAATATATACAACAAAATAGAAAGGGCAGGCTCACAGACTGATTCCATGCCCTCCCTCACCCGCTCTTGACCCATGTTCACTATCACCCACCACCTCATCCACCTTCACCCTCACACTCATCCACCTTCACCCACCCACCATTGCCCCCTCACCAACACCTTCACTCACCCACACCTTCACTCATCCCCCTACCTCACCTACATTCACCAACCTTTAACCCCACTTAAACACACCCTCCCTCTTCCACCTTAATCCTCACCCTCCCTCACCCACGTTCACTCTACCTTACTGGCCTCAACCTTACCTACAAAGCCTCCTATACCCATATTAACCATCCCTCACCCACCTTCAACATCACCTTCCCACACCCTCCTTCACCCAACCTCCCTCACCCACCTTCTACCCTCATCATCCATATTAAAATTCACCTTCACCACCCTTACCTGCACACCAATACCCAGCCTCACCCTTGCCCACTCACCCATACCTGAACTGACCCACACTTTTTTCACCCACCTTCATCCTCACCCTCCCAGACACATTTACTCACCCTCCCTAATCCACCTTCAACACCACCTACCCACTCTCTTCATCATCCACCTTCCCTCAAAAACCTTCAACCTCCTTACCCACACCCACCATACATCCCTAAACCTCCCTCACCCACCTACCCACAACCTCCCTCACGTGCTTACCCACTTACACTTTTTCTTACCACACTTTCAACCCCAAACCACACCCTCCCTAAATTGTTCAGAACTTAACTCTCATTGGCCAAGTACCTAAATGAGTCACATAACTAAAAATGTTCTATTCTTTTTTCACCAAACACAAATACAAAAATAATCGTAAGGGTCAACCCTAATCCTAACTTTCAACGCTAACCCTAACTCTTCTCTGATTGGTTAGTACCCAAATGAGTCACATACCTAAATTTTCGTATTCCCCTATAACCCTGGGCCAAACAAAAATAGAAAAATAATCCTAAGTGTCAACCCTAACTTTCAACCCTAACTTTCAACCCTAACTTTCAACCCTAACTTTCAACCCTAACTTTCAACCCTAACTTTCAACCCTAACTTTCAACCCTAACTCTTCTCTGATTGGTTAGTACCCAAATGAGTCACATACCTAAATTTTCGTATTCCCCTATAACCCTGGGCCAAACAAAAATAGAAAAATAATCCTAAGTGTCAACCCTAACTTTCAACCCTAACTTTCAACCCTAACTTTCAACCCTAACTTTCAACCCTAACTTTCAACCCTAACTCTTCTCTGATTGGTTAGTACCCAAATGAGTCACATACCTAAATTTTCGTATTCCCCTATAACCCTGGGCCAAACAAAAATAGAAAAATAATCCTAAGTGTCAACCCTAACTTTCAACCCTAACTTTCAACCCTAACTCTTCTCTGATTGGTTAGTACCCAAATGAGTCACATACCTAAATTTTCGTATTCCCCTATAACCCTGGGCCAAACAAAAATAGAAAAATAATCCTAAGTGTCAACCCTAACTTTCAACCCTAACTTTCAACCCTAACTTTCAACCCTAACTCTTCTCTGATTGGTTAGTACCCAAATGAGTCACATACCTAAATTTTCGTATTCCCCTATAACCCTGGGCCAAACAAAAATAGAAAAATAATCCTAACTGTCAACCCTAACTTTCAACCCTAACTTTCAACCCTAACTTTCAACCCTAACTTTCAACCCTAACTCTTCTCTGATTGGTTAGTACCCAAATGAGTCACATACCTAAATTTTCGTATTCCCCTATAACCCTAACCCTAACCCTAACCCTAACCCTAACCCTAACCCTAACCCTAACCCTAAACAAAAATAGAAAAATAATCCTAAGTGTCAACCCTAACTTTCAACCCTAACTTTCAACCCTAACTTTCAACCCTAACTTTCAACCCTAACTTTCAACCCTAACTTTCAACCCTAACTCTTCTCTGATTGGTTAGTACCCAAATGAGTCACATACCTAAATTTTCATATTCCCCTATAACCCTGGGCCAAACAAAAATAGAAAAATAATCCTAAGTGTCAACCCTAACTTTCAACCCTAACTTTCAACCCTAACTTTCAACCCTAACTTTCAACCCTAACTCTTCTCTGATTGGTTAGTACCCAAATGAGTCACATACCTAAATTTTCGTATTCCCCTATAACCCTGGGCCAAACAAAAATAGAAAAATAATCCTAACTTTCAACCCTAACTTTCAACCCTAACTTTCAACCCTAACTTTCAACCCTAACTCTTCTCTGATTGGTTAGTACCCAAATGAGTCACATACCTAAATTTTCGTATTCCCCTATAACCCTGGGCCAAACAAAAATAGAAAAATAATCCTAAGTGTCAACCCTAACTTTCAACCCTAACTTTCAACCCTAACTTTCAACCCTAACTCTTCTCTGATGGGTTAGTACCCAAATGAGTCACATACCTAAATTTTCGTATTCCCCTATAACCCTGGGCCAAACAAAAATAGAAAAATAATCCTAAGTGTCAACCCTAACTTTCAACCCTAACTTTCAACCCTAAATTTCAACCCTAACTTTCAACCCTAACTCTTCTCTGATTGGTTAGTACCCAAATGAGTCACATACCTAAATTTTCGTATTCCCCTATAACCCTAACCCTAACCCTAACCCTAACCCTAACCCTAACCCTAACCCTAACCCTAACCCAAATTTTCGTATTCCCCTATAACCCTAACCCTAACCCTAACCCTAACCCTAACCCTAACCCTAACCCTAACCCTAACCAAAAATAGAAAAATAATCCTAAGTGTCAACCCTAACTTTCAACCCTAACTTTCAACCCTAACTTTCAACCCTAACTTTCAACCCTAACTTTCAACCCTAACTCTTCTCTGATTGGTTAGTACCCAAATGAGTCACATACCTAAATTTTCATATTCCCCTATAACCCTGGGCCAAACAAAAATAGAAAAATAATCCTAAGTGTCAACCCTAACTTTCAACCCTAACTTTCAACCCTAACTTTCAACCCTAACTCTTCTCTGATTGGTTAGTACCCAAATGAGTCACATACCTAAATTTTCGTATTCCCCTATAACCCTGGGCCAAACAAAAATAGAAAAATAATCCTAACTTTCAACCCTAACTTTCAACCCTAACTTTCAACCCTAACTTTCAACCCTAACTCTTCTCTGATTGGTTAGTACCCAAATGAGTCACATACCTAAATTTTCGTATTCCCCTATAACCCTGGGCCAAACAAAAATAGAAAAATAATCCTAAGTGTCAACCCTAACTTTCAACCCTAACTTTCAACCCTAACTTTCAACCCTAACTCTTCTCTGATGGGTTAGTACCCAAATGAGTCACATACCTAAATTTTCGTATTCCCCTATAACCCTGGGCCAAACAAAAATAGAAAAATAATCCTAAGTGTCAACCCTAACTTTCAACCCTAACTTTCAACCCTAACTTTCAACCCTAAATTTCAACCCTAACTTTCAACCCTAACTCTTCTCTGATTGGTTAGTACCCAAATGAGTCACATACCTAAATTTTCGTATTCCCCTATAACCCTGGGCCAAACAAAAATAGAAAAATAATCCTAAGTGTCAACCCTAACTTTCAACCCTAACTTTCAACCCTAACTTTCAACCCTAACTTTCAACCCTAACTCTTCTCTGATTGGTTAGTACCCAAATGAGTCACATACCTAAATTTTCGTATTCCCCTATAACCCTGGGCCAAACAAAAATAGAAAAATAATCCTAAGTGTCAACCCTAACTTTCAACCCTAACTTTCAACCCTAACTTTCAACCCTAACTTTCAACCCTAACTTTCAACCCTAACTTTCAACCCTAACTTTCAACCCTAACTCTTCTCTGATTGGTTAGTACCCAAATGAGTCACATACCTAAATTTTCGTATTCCCCTATAACCCTAACCCTAACCCTAACCCTAACCCTAACCCTAACTTTCAACCCTAACTTTCAACCCTAACTCTTCTCTGATTGGTTAGTACCCAAATGAGTCACATACCTAAATTTTCGTATTCCCCTATAACCCTAGGCCAAACAAAAATAGAAAAATAATCCTAAGTGTCAACCCTAACTTTCAACCCTAACTTTCAACCCTAACTTTCAACCCTAACTTTCAACCCTAACTTTCAACCCTAACTCTCCTCTGATTGGTTAGTACCCAAATGAGTCACATACCTAAATTTTCGTATTCCCCTATAACCCTGGGCCAAACAAAAATAGAAAAATAATCCTAAGTGTCAACCCTAACTTTCAACCCTAACTTTCAACCCTAACTTTCAACCCTAACTTTCAACCCTAACTTTCAACCCTAACTTTCAACCCTAACTCTTCTCTGATTGGTTAGTACCCAAATGAGTCACATACCTAAATTTTCGTATTCCCCTATAACCCTGGGCCAAACAAAAATAGAAAAATAATCCTAACTTTCAACCCTAACTTTCAACCCTAACTTTCAACCCTAACTTTCAACCCTAACTCTTCTCTGATTGGTTAGTACCCAAATGAGTCACATACCTAAATTTTCGTATTCCCCTATAACCCTGGGCCAAACAAAAATAGAAAAATAATCCTAAGTGTCAACCCTAACTTTCAACCCTAACTTTCAACCCTAACTTTCAACCCTAACTCTTCTCTGATGGGTTAGTACCCAAATGAGTCACATACCTAAATTTTCGTATTCCCCTATAACCCTGGGCCAAACAAAAATAGAAAAATAATCCTAAGTGTCAACCCTAACTTTCAACCCTAACTTTCAACCCTAACTTTCAACCCTAAATTTCAACCCTAACTTTCAACCCTAACTCTTCTCTGATTGGTTAGTACCCAAATGAGTCACATACCTAAATTTTCGTATTCCCCTATAACCCTGGGCCAAACAAAAATAGAAAAATAATCCTAAGTGTCAACCCTAACTTTCAACCCTAACTTTCAACCCTAACTTTCAACCCTAACTTTCAACCCTAACTCTTCTCTGATTGGTTAGTACCCAAATGAGTCACATACCTAAATTTTCGTATTCCCCTATAACCCTAACCCTAACCCTAACCCTAACCCTAACCCTAACCCTAACCCTAACCCTAACCCTAACCCTAACCCTAACCCTAACCCTAACCCCTATAACCCTGGGCCAAACAAAAATAGAAAAATAATCCTAAGTGTCAACCCTAACTTTCAACCCTAACTTTCAACCCTAACTTTCAACCCTAACTCTTCTCTGATTGGTTAGTACCCAAATGAGTCACATACCTAAATTTTCGTATTCCCCTATAACCCTGGGCCAAACAAAAATAGAAAAATAATCCTAACTGTCAACCCTAACTTTCAACCCTAACTTTCAACCCTAACTTTCAACCCTAACTTTCAACCCTAACTCTTCTCTGATTGGTTAGTACCCAAATGAGTCACATACCTAAATTTTCGTATTCCCCTATAACCCTAACCCTAACCCTAACCCTAACCCTAACCCTAACCCTAAACAAAAATAGAAAAATAATCCTAAGTGTCAACCCTAACTTTCAACCCTAACTTTCAACCCTAACTTTCAACCCTAACTTTCAACCCTAACTTTCAACCCTAACTTTCAACCCTAACTCTTCTCTGATTGGTTAGTACCCAAATGAGTCACATACCTAAATTTTCATATTCCCCTATAACCCTGGGCCAAACAAAAATAGAAAAATAATCCTAAGTGTCAACCCTAACTTTCAACCCTAACTTTCAACCCTAACTTTCAACCCTAACTTTCAACCCTAACTCTTCTCTGATTGGTTAGTACCCAAATGAGTCACATACCTAAATTTTCGTATTCCCCTATAACCCTGGGCCAAACAAAAATAGAAAAATAATCCTAACTTTCAACCCTAACTTTCAACCCTAACTTTCAACCCTAACTTTCAACCCTAACTCTTCTCTGATTGGTTAGTACCCAAATGAGTCACATACCTAAATTTTCGTATTCCCCTATAACCCTGGGCCAAACAAAAATAGAAAAATAATCCTAAGTGTCAACCCTAACTTTCAACCCTAACTTTCAACCCTAACTTTCAACCCTAACTCTTCTCTGATGGGTTAGTACCCAAATGAGTCACATACCTAAATTTTCGTATTCCCCTATAACCCTGGGCCAAACAAAAATAGAAAAATAATCCTAAGTGTCAACCCTAACTTTCAACCCTAACTTTCAACCCTAAATTTCAACCCTAACTTTCAACCCTAACTCTTCTCTGATTGGTTAGTACCCAAATGAGTCACATACCTAAATTTTCGTATTCCCCTATAACCCTAACCCTAACCCTAACCCTAACCCTAACCCTAACCCTAACCCTAACCCTAACCCAAATTTTCGTATTCCCCTATAACCCTAACCCTAACCCTAACCCTAACCCTAACCCTAACCCTAACCCTAACCAAAAATAGAAAAATAATCCTAAGTGTCAACCCTAACTTTCAACCCTAACTTTCAACCCTAACTTTCAACCCTAACTTTCAACCCTAACTTTCAACCCTAACTCTTCTCTGATTGGTTAGTACCCAAATGAGTCACATACCTAAATTTTCATATTCCCCTATAACCCTGGGCCAAACAAAAATAGAAAAATAATCCTAAGTGTCAACCCTAACTTTCAACCCTAACTTTCAACCCTAACTTTCAACCCTAACTCTTCTCTGATTGGTTAGTACCCAAATGAGTCACATACCTAAATTTTCGTATTCCCCTATAACCCTGGGCCAAACAAAAATAGAAAAATAATCCTAACTTTCAACCCTAACTTTCAACCCTAACTTTCAACCCTAACTTTCAACCCTAACTCTTCTCTGATTGGTTAGTACCCAAATGAGTCACATACCTAAATTTTCGTATTCCCCTATAACCCTGGGCCAAACAAAAATAGAAAAATAATCCTAAGTGTCAACCCTAACTTTCAACCCTAACTTTCAACCCTAACTTTCAACCCTAACTCTTCTCTGATGGGTTAGTACCCAAATGAGTCACATACCTAAATTTTCGTATTCCCCTATAACCCTGGGCCAAACAAAAATAGAAAAATAATCCTAAGTGTCAACCCTAACTTTCAACCCTAACTTTCAACCCTAACTTTCAACCCTAAATTTCAACCCTAACTTTCAACCCTAACTCTTCTCTGATTGGTTAGTACCCAAATGAGTCACATACCTAAATTTTCGTATTCCCCTATAACCCTGGGCCAAACAAAAATAGAAAAATAATCCTAAGTGTCAACCCTAACTTTCAACCCTAACTTTCAACCCTAACTTTCAACCCTAACTTTCAACCCTAACTCTTCTCTGATTGGTTAGTACCCAAATGAGTCACATACCTAAATTTTCGTATTCCCCTATAACCCTGGGCCAAACAAAAATAGAAAAATAATCCTAAGTGTCAACCCTAACTTTCAACCCTAACTTTCAACCCTAACTTTCAACCCTAACTTTCAACCCTAACTTTCAACCCTAACTTTCAACCCTAACTTTCAACCCTAACTCTTCTCTGATTGGTTAGTACCCAAATGAGTCACATACCTAAATTTTCGTATTCCCCTATAACCCTAACCCTAACCCTAACCCTAACCCTAACCCTAACTTTCAACCCTAACTTTCAACCCTAACTCTTCTCTGATTGGTTAGTACCCAAATGAGTCACATACCTAAATTTTCGTATTCCCCTATAACCCTAGGCCAAACAAAAATAGAAAAATAATCCTAAGTGTCAACCCTAACTTTCAACCCTAACTTTCAACCCTAACTTTCAACCCTAACTTTCAACCCTAACTTTCAACCCTAACTCTCCTCTGATTGGTTAGTACCCAAATGAGTCACATACCTAAATTTTCGTATTCCCCTATAACCCTGGGCCAAACAAAAATAGAAAAATAATCCTAAGTGTCAACCCTAACTTTCAACCCTAACTTTCAACCCTAACTTTCAACCCTAACTTTCAACCCTAACTTTCAACCCTAACTTTCAACCCTAACTCTTCTCTGATTGGTTAGTACCCAAATGAGTCACATACCTAAATTTTCGTATTCCCCTATAACCCTGGGCCAAACAAAAATAGAAAAATAATCCTAACTTTCAACCCTAACTTTCAACCCTAACTTTCAACCCTAACTTTCAACCCTAACTCTTCTCTGATTGGTTAGTACCCAAATGAGTCACATACCTAAATTTTCGTATTCCCCTATAACCCTGGGCCAAACAAAAATAGAAAAATAATCCTAAGTGTCAACCCTAACTTTCAACCCTAACTTTCAACCCTAACTTTCAACCCTAACTCTTCTCTGATGGGTTAGTACCCAAATGAGTCACATACCTAAATTTTCGTATTCCCCTATAACCCTGGGCCAAACAAAAATAGAAAAATAATCCTAAGTGTCAACCCTAACTTTCAACCCTAACTTTCAACCCTAACTTTCAACCCTAAATTTCAACCCTAACTTTCAACCCTAACTCTTCTCTGATTGGTTAGTACCCAAATGAGTCACATACCTAAATTTTCGTATTCCCCTATAACCCTGGGCCAAACAAAAATAGAAAAATAATCCTAAGTGTCAACCCTAACTTTCAACCCTAACTTTCAACCCTAACTTTCAACCCTAACTTTCAACCCTAACTCTTCTCTGATTGGTTAGTACCCAAATGAGTCACATACCTAAATTTTCGTATTCCCCTATAACCCTGGGCCAAACAAAAATAGAAAAATAATCCTAAGTGTCAACCCTAACTTTCAACCCTAACTTTCAACCCTAACTTTCAACCCTAACTTTCAACCCTAACTTTCAACCCTAACTTTCAACCCTAACTCTTCTCTGATTGGTTAGTACCCAAATGAGTCACATACCTAAATTTTCGTATTCCCCTATAACCCTAACCCTAACCCTAACCCTAACCCTAACCCTAACTTTCAACCCTAACTTTCAACCCTAACTCTTCTCTGATTGGTTAGTACCCAAATGAGTCACATACCTAAATTTTCGTATTCCCCTATAACCCTAGGCCAAACAAAAATAGAAAAATAATCCTAAGTGTCAACCCTAACTTTCAACCCTAACTTTCAACCCTAACTTTCAACCCTAACTTTCAACCCTAACTTTCAACCCTAACTCTTCTCTGATTGGTTAGTACCCAAATGAGTCACATACCTAAATTTTCGTATTCCCCTATAACCCTGGGCCAAACAAAAATAGAAAAATAATCCTAAGTGTCAACCCTAACTTTCAACCCTAACTTTCAACCCTAACTTTCAACCCTAACTTTCAACCCTAACTTTCAACCCTAACTTTCAACCCTAACTCTTCTCTGATTGGTTAGTACCCAAATGAGTCACATACCTAAATTTTCGTATTCCCCTATAACCCTGGGCCAAACAAAAATAGAAAAATAATCCTAAGTGTCAACCCTAACTTTCAACCCTAACTTTCAACCCTAACTTTCAACCCTAACTCTTCTCTGATTGGTTAGTACCCAAATGAGTCACATACCTAAATTTTCGTATTCCCCTATAACCCTGGGCCAAACAAAAATAGAAAAATAATCCTAAGTGTCAACCCTAACTTTCAACCCTAACTTTCAACCCTAACTTTCAACCCTAACTTTCAACCCTAACTCTTCTCTGATTGGTTAGTACCCAAATGAGTCACATACCTAAATTTTCGTATTCCCCTATAACCCTGGGCCAAACAAAAATAGAAAAATAATCCTAACTTTCAACCCTAACTTTCAACCCTAACTTTCAACCCTAACTTTCAACCCTAACTCTTCTCTGATTGGTTAGTACCCAAATGAGTCACATACCTAAATTTTCGTATTCCCCTATAACCCTGGGCCAAACAAAAATAGAAAAATAATCCTAAGTGTCAACCCTAACTTTCAACCCTAACTTTCAACCCTAACTTTCAACCCTAACTTTCAACCCTAACTCTTCTCTGATTGGTTAGTACCCAAATGAGTCACATACCTAAATTTTCTTATTCCCCTATAACCCTGGGCCAAACAAAAATAGAAAAATAATCCTAAGTGTCAACCCTAACTTTCAACCCTAACTTTCAACCCTAACTTTCAACCCTAACTTTCAACCCTAACTCTTCTCTGATTGGTTAGTACCCAAATGAGTCACATACCTAAATTTTCGTATTCCCCTATAACCCTGGGCCAAACAAAAATCGAAAAATAATCCTAAGTGTCAACCCTAACTTTCAACCCTAACTTTCAACCCTAACTTTCAACCCTAACTTTCAACCCTAACTTTCAACCCTAACTCTTCTCTGATTGGTTAGTACCCAAATGAGTCACATACCTAAATTTTCGTATTCCCCTATAACCCTGGGCCAAACAAAAATAGAAAAATAATCCTAAGTGTCAACCCTAACTTTCAACCCTAACTTTCAACCCTAACTTTCAACCCTAACTTTCAACCCTAACTCTTCTCTGATTGGTTAGTACCCAAATGAGTCACATACCTAAATTTTCGTATTCCCCTATAACCCTGGGCCAAACAAAAATAGAAAAATAATCCTAAGTGTCAACCCTAACTTTCAACCCTAACTTTCAACCCTAACTTTCAACCCTAACTCTTCTCTGATTGGTTAGTACCCAAATGAGTCACATACCTAAATTTTCATATTCCCCTATAACCCTGGGCCAAACAAAAATAGAAAAATAATCCTAAGTGTCAACCCTAACTTTCAACCCTAACTTTCAACCCTAACTTTCAACCCTAACTCTTCTCTGATTGGTTAGTACCCAAATGAGTCACATACCTAAATTTTCGTATTCCCCTATAACCCTGGGCCAAACAAAAATAGAAAAATAATCCTAAGTGTCAACCCTAACTTTCAACCCTAACTTTCAACCCTAACTTTCAACCCTAACTCTTCTCTGATGGGTTAGTACCCAAATGAGTCACATACCTAAATTTTAGTATTCCCCTATAACCCTGGGCCAAACAAAAATAGAAAAATAATCCTAAGTGTCAACCCTAACTTTCAACCCTAACTTTCAACCCTAAATTTCAACCCTAACTTTCAACCCTAACTCTTCTCTGATTGGTTAGTACCCAAATGAGTCACATACCTAAATTTTCGTATTCCCCTATAACCCTGGGCCAAACAAAAATAGAAAAATAATCCTAAGTGTCAACCCTAACTTTCAACCCTAACTTTCAACCCTAACTTTCAACCCTAACTCTTCTCTGATTGGTTAGTACCCAAATGAGTCACATACCTAAATTTTCGTATTCCCCTATAACCCTGGGCCAAACAAAAATAGAAAAATAATCCTAAGTGTCAACCCTAACTTTCAACCCTAACTTTCAACCCTAACTTTCAACCCTAACTCTTCTCTGATTGGTTAGTACCCAAATGAGTCACATACCTAAATTTTCATATTCCCCTATAACCCTGGGCCAAACAAAAATAGAAAAATAATCCTAAGTGTCAACCCTAACTTTCAACCCTAACTTTCAACCCTAACTTTCAACCCTAACTCTTCTCTGATTGGTTAGTACCCAAATGAGTCACATACCTAAATTTTCGTATTCCCCTATAACCCTGGGCCAAACAAAAATCGAAAAATAATCCTAAGTGTCAACCCTAACTTTCAACCCTAACTTTCAACCCTAACTTTCAACCCTAACTTTCAACCCTAACTCTTCTCTGATTGGTTAGTACCCAAATGAGTCACATACCTAAATTTTCGTATTCCCCTATAACCCTGGGCCAAACAAAAATCGAAAAATAATCCTAAGTGTCAACCCTAACTTTCAACCCTAACTTTCAACCCTAACATTCAACCCTAACTTTCAACCCTAACTTTCAACCCTAACTCTTCTCTGATTGGTTAGTACCCAAATGAGTCACATACCTACATTTTCGTATTCCCCTATAACCCTGGGCCAAACAAAAATAGAAAAATAATCCTAACTTTCAACCCTAACTTTCAACCCTAACTTTCAACCCTAACTCTTCTCTGATTGGTTAGTACCCAAATGAGTCACATACCTAAATTTTCGTATTCCCCTATAACCCTGGGCCAAACAAAAATAGAAAAATAATCCTAAGTGTCAACCCTAACTTTCAACCCTAACTTTCAACCCTAACTTTCAACCCTAACTTTCAACCCTAACTTTCAACCCTAACTTTCAACCCTAACTTTCAACCCTAACTCTTCTCTGATTGGTTAGTACCCAAATGAGTCACATACCTAAATTTTCGTATTCCCCTATAACCCTGGGCCAAACAAAAATAGAAAAATAATCCTAAGTGTCAACCCTAACTTTCAACCCTAACTTTCAACCCTAACTTTCAACCCTAACTCTTCTCTGATTGGTTAGTACCCAAATGAGTCACATACCTAAATTTTCGTATTCCCCTATAACCCTGGGCCAAACAAAAATAGAAAAATAATCCTAAGTGTCAACCCTAACTTTCAACCCTAACTTTCAACCCTAAATTTCAACCCTAACTTTCAACCCTAACTCTTCTCTGATTGGTTAGTACCCAAATGAGTCACATACCTAAATTTTCGTATTCCCCTATAACCCTAACCCTAACCCTAACCCTAACCCTAACCCTAACCCTAACCCTAACCCAAATTTTCGTATTCCCCTATAACCCTAACCCTAACCCTAACCCTAACCCTAACCCTAACCCTAACCCTAACCCTAACCCTAACCAAAAATAGAAAAATAATCCTAAGTGTCAACCCTAACTTTCAACCCTAACTTTCAACCCTAACTTTCAACCCTAACTTTCAACCCTAACTTTCAACCCTAACTCTTCTCTGATTGGTTAGTACCCAAATGAGTCACATACCTAAATTTTCATATTCCCCTATAACCCTGGGCCAAACAAAAATAGAAAAATAATCCTAAGTGTCAACCCTAACTTTCAACCCTAACTTTCAACCCTAACTTTCAACCCTAACTCTTCTCTGATTGGTTAGTACCCAAATGAGTCACATACCTAAATTTTCGTATTCCCCTATAACCCTGGGCCAAACAAAAATAGAAAAATAATCCTAACTTTCAACCCTAACTTTCAACCCTAACTTTCAACCCTAACTTTCAACCCTAACTCTTCTCTGATTGGTTAGTACCCAAATGAGTCACATACCTAAATTTTCGTATTCCCCTATAACCCTGGGCCAAACAAAAATAGAAAAATAATCCTAAGTGTCAACCCTAACTTTCAACCCTAACTTTCAACCCTAACTTTCAACCCTAACTCTTCTCTGATGGGTTAGTACCCAAATGAGTCACATACCTAAATTTTCGTATTCCCCTATAACCCTGGGCCAAACAAAAATAGAAAAATAATCCTAAGTGTCAACCCTAACTTTCAACCCTAACTTTCAACCCTAACTTTCAACCCTAAATTTCAACCCTAACTTTCAACCCTAACTCTTCTCTGATTGGTTAGTACCCAAATGAGTCACATACCTAAATTTTCGTATTCCCCTATAACCCTGGGCCAAACAAAAATAGAAAAATAATCCTAAGTGTCAACCCTAACTTTCAACCCTAACTTTCAACCCTAACTTTCAACCCTAACTTTCAACCCTAACTCTTCTCTGATTGGTTAGTACCCAAATGAGTCACATACCTAAATTTTCGTATTCCCCTATAACCCTGGGCCAAACAAAAATAGAAAAATAATCCTAAGTGTCAACCCTAACTTTCAACCCTAACTTTCAACCCTAACTTTCAACCCTAACTTTCAACCCTAACTTTCAACCCTAACTCTTCTCTGATTGGTTAGTACCCAAATGAGTCACATACCTAAATTTTCGTATTCCCCTATAACCCTAACCCTAACCCTAACCCTAACCCTAACCCTAACTTTCAACCCTAACTTTCAACCCTAACTCTTCTCTGATTGGTTAGTACCCAAATGAGTCACATACCTAAATTTTCGTATTCCCCTATAACCCTAGGCCAAACAAAAATAGAAAAATAATCCTAAGTGTCAACCCTAACTTTCAACCCTAACTTTCAACCCTAACTTTCAACCCTAACTTTCAACCCTAACTTTCAACCCTAACTCTCCTCTGATTGGTTAGTACCCAAATGAGTCACATACCTAAATTTTCGTATTCCCCTATAACCCTGGGCCAAACAAAAATAGAAAAATAATCCTAAGTGTCAACCCTAACTTTCAACCCTAACTTTCAACCCTAACTTTCAACCCTAACTTTCAACCCTAACTTTCAACCCTAACTTTCAACCCTAACTCTTCTCTGATTGGTTAGTACCCAAATGAGTCACATACCTAAATTTTCGTATTCCCCTATAACCCTAACCCTAACCCTAACCCTAACCCTAACCCTAACCCTAACCCTAACCCTAACCCTAACCCTAACCCTAACCCTAACCCTAACCCTAACCCTAACCCTAAAAATAGAAAAATAATCCAAAGTGTCAACCCTAACTTTCAACCCTAACTTTCAACCCTAACTTTCAACCCTAACTTTCAACCCTAACTCTTCTCTGATTGGTTAGTACCCAAATGAGTCACATACCTAAATTTTCGTATTCCCCTATAACCCTGGGCCAAACAAAAATCGAAAAATAATCCTAAGTGTCAACCCTAACTTTCAACCCTAACTTTCAACCCTAACTTTCAACCCTAACTTTCAACCCTAACTTTCAACCCTAACTCTTCTCTGATTGGTTAGTACCCAAATGAGTCACATACCTAAATTTTCGTATTCCCCTATAACCCTGGGCCAAACAAAAATAGAAAAATAATCCTAACTTTCAACCCTAACTTTCAACCCTAACTTTCAACCCTAACTCTTCTCTGATTGGTTAGTACCCAAATGAGTCACATACCTAAATTTTCGTATTCCCCTATAACCCTGGGCCAAACAAAAATAGAAAAATAATCCTAACTTTCAACCCTAACTTTCAACCCTAACTTTCAACCCTAACTTTCAACCCTAACTTTCAACCCTAACTTTCAACCCTAACTCTTCTCTGATTGGTTAGTACCCAAATGAGTCACATACCTAAATTTTCGTATTCCCCTATAACCCTGGGCCAAACAAAAATAGAAAAATAATCCTAAGTGTCAACCCTAACTTTCAACCCTAACTTTCATCCCAAACTTTCAACCCTAACTTTCAACTCTAACTTTCAACCCTAACTCTTCTCTGATTGGTTAGTACCCAAATGAGTCACATACCTAAATTTTCGTATTCCCCTATAACCCTGGGCCAAACAAAAATAGAAAAATAATCCTAAATGTCAACCCTAACTTTCAACCCTAACTTTCAACCCTAACTTTCAACCCTAACTTTCAACCCTAACTTTCAACCCTAACTCTTCTCTGATTGGTTAGTACCCAAATGAGTCACATACCTAAACTTTCGTATTCCCCTATAACCCTGGGCCAAACAAAAATAGAAAAATAATCCTAAGTGTCAACCCTAACTTTCAACCCTAACTTTCAACCCTAACTTTCAACCCTAACTCTTCTCTGATTGGTTAGTACCCAAATGAGTTACATACCTAAATTTTCGTATTCCCCTATAACCCTAACCGTAACCCTAACCGTAACCCTAACCCTAACCCTAACCCTAACCCTAACCCTAACCCTAACTTTCAACCCTAACTTTCAACCCTAACTCTTCTCTGATTGGTTAGTACCCAAATGAGTCACATACCTAAATTTTCGTATTCCCCTATAACCCTAACCCTAACCCTAACCCTAACCCTAACCCTAACCCTAACCCTAACTTTCAACCCTAACTTTCAACCCTAACTTTCAACCCTAACTTTCAACCCTAACTTTCAACCCTAACTCTTCTCTGATTGGTTAGTACCCAAATGAGTCACATACCTAAATTTTCGTATTCCCCTATAACCCTGGGCCAAACAAAAATAGAAAAATAATCCTAAGTGTCAACCCTAACTTTCAACCCTAACTTTCAACCCTAACTTTCAACCCTAACTTTCAACCCTAACTTTCAACCCTAACTCTTCTCTGATTGGTTAGTACCCAAATGAGTCACATACCTAAATTTTCGTATTCCCCTATCACCCTGGGCCAAACAAAAATAGAAAAATAATCCTAACTTTCAACCCTAACTTTCAACCCTAACTTTCAACCCTAACTTTCAACCCTAACTTTCAACCCTAACTCTTCTCTGATTGGTTAGTACCCAAATGAGTCACATACCTAAATTTTCGTATTCCCCTATAACCCTGGGCCAAACAAAAATAGAAAAATAATCCTAAGTGTCAACCCTAACTTTCAACCCTAACTTTCAACCCTAACTTTCAACCCTAACTTTCAACCCTAACTTTCAACCCTAACTCTTCTCTGATTGGTTAGTACCCAAATGAGTCACATACCTAAATTTTCGTATTCCCCTATAACCCTGGGCCAAACAAAAATAGAAAAATAATCCTAAGTGTCAACCCTAACTTTCAACCCTAACTTTCAACCCTAACTTTCAACCCTAACTTTCAACCCTAACTTTCAACCCTAACTCTTCTCTGATTGGTTAGTACCCAAATGAGTCACATACCTAAATTTTCGTATTCCCCTATAACCCTGGGCCAAACAAAAATAGAAAAATAATCCTAAGTGTCAACCCTAACTTTCAACCCTAACTTTCAACCCTAACTTTCAACCCTAACTTTCAACCCTAACTCTTCTCTGATTGGTTAGTACCCAAATGAGTCACATACCTAAATTTTCGTATTCCCCTATCACCCTGGGCCAAACAAAAATAGAAAAATAATCCTAACTTTCAACCCTAACTTTCAACCCTAACTTTCAACCCTAACTCTTCTCTGATTGGTTAGTACCCAAATGAGTCACATACCTAAATTTTCGTATTCCCCTATAACCCTGGGCCAAACAAAAATAGAAAAATAATCCTAAGTGTCAACCCTAACTTTCAACCCTAACTTTCAACCCTAACTTTCAACCCTAACTTTCAACCCTAACTCTTCTCTGATTGGTTAGTACCCAAATGAGTCACATACCTAAATTTTCGTATTCCCCTATAACCCTGGGCCAAACAAAAATAGAAAAATAATCCTAAGTGTCAACCCTAACTTTCAACCCTAACTTTCAACCCTAACTTTCAACCCTAACTCTTCTCTGATTGGTTAGTACCCAAATGAGTCACATACCTAAATTTTCGTATTCCCCTATAACCCTGGGCCAAACAAAAATAGAAAAATAATCCTAAGTGTCAACCCTAACTTTCAACCCTAACTTTCAACCCTAACTTTCAACCCTAACTTTCAACCCTAACTTTCAACCCTAACTTTCAACCCTAACTCTTCTCTGATTGGTTAGTACCCAAATGAGTCACATACCTAAATTTTCGTATTCCCCTATAACCCTAACCCTAACCCTAACCCTAACCCTAACCCTAACTTTCAACCCTAACTTTCAACCCTAACTTTCAACCCTAACTTTCAACCCTAACTCTTCTCTGATTGGTTAGTACCCAAATGAGTCACATACCTAAATTTTCGTATTCCCCTATAACCCTGGGCCAAACAAAAATAGAAAAATAATCCTAACTTTCAACCCTAACTTTCAACCCTAACTTTCAACCCTAACTTTCAACCCTAACTTTCAACCCTAACTCTTCTCTGATTGGTTAGTACCCAAATGAGTCACATACCTAAATTTTCGTATTCCCCTATAACCCTGGGCCAAACAAAAATAGAAAAATAATCCTAAGTGTCAACCCTAACTTTCAACCCTAACTTTCAACCCTAACTTTCAACCCTAACTTTCAACCCTAACTCTTCTCTGATTGGTTAGTACCCAAATGAGTCACATACCTACATTTTCGTATTCCCCTATAACCCTAACCCTAACCCTAAATTTTCGTATTCCCCTATAACCCTAACCCTAACCCTAACCCTAACCCTAACACAAATACAAAAATAATCATAAGGGTCAACCCTAACTTTGAACACTAACCCTAACTCTTCTCTGATTGGTTAGTACCCAAATGAGTCACATACCTAAATTTTCGTATTCCCCTATAACCCTGGGCCAAACAAAAATAGAAAAATAATCCTAAGTGTCAACCCTAACTTTCAACCCTAACTTTCAACCCTAACTTTCAACCCTAACTCTTCTCTGATTGGTTAGTACCCAAATGAGTCACATACCTACATTTTCGTATTCCCCTATAACCCTGGGCCAAACAAAAATAGAAAAATAATCCTAACTTTCAACCCTAACTTTCAACCCTAACTTTCAACCCTAACTTTCAACCCTAACTCTTCTCTGATTGGTTAGTACCCAAATGAGTCACATACCTAAATTTTCGTATTCCCCTATAACCCTGGGCCAAACAAAAATAGAAAAATAATCCTAAGTGTCAACCCTAACTTTCAACCCTAACTTTCAACCCTAACTTTCAACCCTAACTTTCAACCCTAACTCTTCTCTGATTGGTTAGTACCCAAATGAGTCACATACCTAAATTTTCGTATTCCCCTATAACCCTGGGCCAAACAAAAATAGAAAAATAATCCTAAGTGTCAACCCTAACTTTCAACCCTAACTTTCAACCCTAACTTTCAACCCTAACTCTTCTCTGATTGGTTAGTACCCAAATGAGTCACATACCTAAATTTTCGTATTCCCCTATAACCCTGGGCCAAACAAAAATAGAAAAATAATCCTAAGTGTCAACCCTAACTTTCAACCCTAACTTTCAACCCTAACTTTCAACCCTAACTCTTCTCTGATTGGTTAGTACCCAAATGAGTCACATACCTAAATTTTCGTATTCCCCTATAACCCTAACCCTAACGTTTATCTCTATGGCAATGAACAGACCCGCTTATTGCCCCCCGGTCCGACCCCCCAGAGATGGACTCCAACTGGACAAGCACAGTCTCACCAAGTATGTGGAGGGCACTGATCGGATTGACATGTTTCTAAGGAACTTTGAAACGCAGTGCCGGCGGTACGGGGTGCTTCCCCAGCATAGGGTTGCACGCCTGGACCCGCTACTCTCCAGCTTGGCTAAACAGACTTTGATGGCGCTTACAGAGGAGTTTGCTGATGACTATGACCACCTGAAAGAACTTTTGCTGTTTCAGCATGGTTTTACCCCTGAAGCTTACCGGGGTAAGTTCCGGCTGGAAGAGAGGCACCCTCAGGAGACCTATGTCACTTATGTGACCCGCATGGCTTTGTATGGGTTACACTGGGTGGAGGGCTCTGAGGCCAAGACTTACCAACGCCTGCTGGACCTCATCTTTCAGGAGCAGCTCATGCAGCAGTGCCCGCCGGCAGTGAGGGCTTTTGTGTATGATAAAAAGCCCAAGACCTACACCGAGGCGGCGAGGATGGCAGATGACTATGTGGTCAGCCGGTCCCAGATGACCGCCAAGGTACCAGCCAAAGCGGTAACCCCACCGGCGCCGGCCAAGAAAGCTGTGAGTACCCCCCAGTGGACCCAAAAGCCGCCTGCGGGCAGCGGGTCACAGAAGGCGGGAGAGCTCCGGCATGAGCGCCGGTGCTACAATTACAACAGCACTGGTCACATCAGACCAGATTGCCCGGAACCCCTGCGTTCCAACGGACCCTATCGAGGGCAACGCACCCCAGCTGCAAAGCCGGTAGCCCGCGTGCGGGTGGCTTCCACCAAAGAACCAGGACCGGTCATGGAAACAACTCCCAGCGAGACGTCCCATGTCACCCCTACCCCGGTTTCTTCAGTGCCTACAGCCAGGAGCGGAGGACATCACAGCGCAGACCTGCAGCAGACGGACGGCAGGAGCAAGCATCTCACCCCGGTCACAGTCGGTGACCGGCAAGCAGTTGGCTTACTTGATTCAGGAGCTGCAGTGACCCTGGTCCGACCTGATATGGTCCGGCCAGAGGAATTGATCCCAGGCCCTGGGATACAGATCACTGTGGCTGACGGAGAGCCACGTTTCCTGCAGGTGGCCCGCATTTTTTTGGATTGGGGGGTGGGCAAGGGTGTGCGGGAGGTGGGGGTTTTACCAGGTTTGGATGCTGAAATTCTTTTGGGCAATGACCTGGGACCGATGACCTGCACCTACGACCGTGTGCCCCAGCCCGCTGCAGTGGCGGCGGTTACCCGGAGCCAGACCGCGGCAATGTCGGCGGTGGCCACCCCAGTCCCCCAGCCTTTGGGACCAACGTTAGCGGAGGGCACAGAGGAGCCCAGGGAGGTAAGCCAGGATCAGTTGCAACCACAGGCTGACTTACTGTTCCCCCTTACCGTGTCCCCTTCCCCTGACAATGACATGACTGGGGGGGGGGCAGATTTAGGAGCCCAGTTTAGGGAGGCAGTGAAGGCAGACCCTACCCTGGCCGGCGTGAGACTTCGGGCGTCCGAATCTCAGGCAGGGGAGGGCACTGAGCGCTGCCTATGGCATAAGGGACTCCTATACAGAGAAGAAGGGAACCCGAGAATAGAGAAGGGATTGACCGGTAAGCGACAGCTAGTAGTACCCCAGGGGTACCGACAGCAATTGTTACGGGTAGCTCACTCTATTCCGTTAGCGGGACATCAGGGGGTCACCAGAACGCGAGCCCGGTTATTGCAGCGTTATTTCTGGCCGGGGGCATCCAGGGATGCGGCTGATTTCTGCCGCTCCTGTGATGCCTGCCAGCGAGTAGGTAAGGCGGGCGACCGTGTGAAGGCACCCCTGAGACCCCTACCGATAATAGGGGAACCCTTCCAGAAGGTAGCGATGGACCTGATAGGACCCCTCATGATTCCTAGCAGGTCAGGGAAGTGCTACATCCTCACGGTGGTGGATTTTGCCACCCGGTACCCTGAGGCGGTAGCGCTGGGCACCATAAGTGCCAAGACAGTGGCAGCATCTTTGCTGAACATTTTTGCTAGGGTAGGTTTCCCTAGTGAGATCCTAACTGATCAGGGGTCGCAGTTCATGAGTGAACTGTTACATTGTCTCTGGGATGCCTGCGGTGTACAGCACCAGCGCACTACCCCTTACCATCCCCAAACAAACGGATTATGTGAGAGGTTTAATGGTACCCTGAAGCAGATGCTTCGGACCTTTATAGAGGCGGAGGGGAAAGACTGGGAGATTCACCTGCAGCACTTGCTGTTTGCATATCGAGAGGTACCGCAAGAATCTACAGGCTTCTCCCCCTTCGAGCTACTATATGGCCGCAGGGTACGTGGACCTCTGGACCTCTTCCGTGAGGGATGGGAGGGGGAGACTACTGCTACTGATGCTTCAGTGATCCAGTATGTAGTAGATCTCAGAGACCGGTTAGAGATGCTTATGGGGGTGGCCCAGGACCACCTCAGGGCTGCTCAGACCAAGCAGAAGCAATGGTATGACCAGCAGGCCGTAGCAGAGAATTCATCCCAGGACAGCAGGTGCTTGTTCTCAAACCCACTCGGGAGAACAAGCTGATGGCTGCCTGGTCGGGACCGTACCCGGTTATCCGAAAGGTGAATGAGTGCAACTATGTTGTACAGGTAGCGCCTGAGAGGCACAAGACATATCACATTAATATGTTAAAGGAATACAGAGCACCGAGTATGGGAGCAGTAATGGCCATTTGTAGCCCACTGCTGGAGGATCCGGCGAGCAATGCTCTGCCTGATCTCCTAGGGGAGGCAAAGCAAGGAAACACTGTTGAGCAGGTAGAGATCGGGGCACAGTTGAGTGCTAGGCAGAAGGGAGAAGCCAGGGACATGCTAGCTCAGTATAGCGCCCTCTTCACTGACATGCCAGGGACCACACATCTCACCAAACACCCAGTACACACAGGGGAGTGTCAGCAGAGGTCAAGACAAGTATGGAGAGAGAGATTGAGGAGATGCTGACCCTAGGGGTAATTACTCCGTCCCAGAGCCCTTGGGCAAGTCCAGTAGTCCTAGTGCCTAAGAAGGACAAAACCACCCGGTTTTGTGTGGACTACCGGTTGCTCAACGCTGGGACGGTGTCAGATGCTTACCCCATGCCCCGCATGGATGAGTTACTAGATGAACTCGCGGGGGCAAAGTATCTGACCACCATGGATCTGAGCAAAGGCTACTGGCAGATTCCCCTGACCCTGGAGGCTAGGGAGAAGTCAGCATTCTTCACTCCAAGTGGCCTCTATGAGTTTTTGGTGATGCCATTTGGGATGAAGAATGCCCCGGCTACCTTCCAACGCCTGGTCAATAGGTTACTGGAAGGGATGCAGAGCTATGCCAGGGCTTACTTAGATGACATTGCTGTCTTTAGTAATTCCTGGGAATCCCACATAGGACATGTAGCTGCGGTGCTGGATAGAATCAGGGAGGCTGGGCTTACCTTAAACCCCACTAAGTGTATGGTAGGTATGGCAGAAGTCCTGTACTTAGGGCACAGGGTGGGTGGAGGGCATTTCAAGCCAGAGCCAGCCAAGGTAGAAGCCATAGTTCAGTGGCCTGTTCCAAAAACCAAGAAACAGGTCATGGCCTTTTTGGGCACCGCAGGGTACTACAGGAAATTTGTCCCACAGTACAGCGCCGTGGCCAAACCCCTGACTGATCTGACTAAGAAGCAACTGCCTGTGCTTATTACCTGGTCTCCTGCTGTGAAACTGCTTTCCAGGCACTGAAAGCTGCGCTTGCTGAGGCCCCCATCCTGGCTGCCCCAGATTATACCAAGCATTTTCTTATTCAGACTGATGCCTCAGACTTTGGTGTGGGGGCTGTGTTGAGCCAGGTGGGGGACGACGGCAAAGAGCACCCTGTGGTGTATCTCAGTCGCAAACTGCTCCCCAGGGAGGTGGCATATGCCACCATTGAAAAGGAGTGCTTGGCCATTGTGTGGGCACTCAAAAAGCTCCAGCCCTATGTCTATGGGAGGGCTTTCACGGTCATTACCGACCACAATCCCCTGAGCTGGCTACAGAGGGTATCAGGGGAAAATGCCAAACTGCTGAGATGGAGCTTGGCTTTGCAAGAATTTGAATTCACCATTCAGCACAAAAAGGGTAGTGAAAACAGCAATGCTGATGGACTTTCACGCCAGGACTATCCCTCTGAGACTGAATTCATTAATGGTGCCAGCAGTGCCCCACTCCCCGTCAGGGCCAGTGGGCCACAGGACACGCATTAAGAAGGGGAGGTGTAGAGGGAGAGAGGGGGTGGCCCGGTATTAAAGGGGTTGCACCCCATTTGGCCACCCCTGACCGCACCAGGGAGACAAGGGGTTAACTGGGCTGAGGTCCAGAAATGTGATGTAACCCTTGTTATGACATGTAAATGTATTTTCCCCTGTTCCATTGTAATGTCTGGTTACTCAGTGTTTGCATCACACACACACTAGAATCCATCCGGGAGCACAAGGGTTAATAATTCTTTAATGATTATAGCTCTTTGTGTAAGTTTCCCGCCTTTTCGGGCACCATTTTGCAGGTCCCCATTGGCCGCCATTAGGGCTCAATGCATTTCAATAGGAATTTGTGCTGTTTTCGTCCTGTTTCCTGTAGTGACCAGCAGGTGGCGTCCGAGAGGGAGAGCGGCGGTTTCCCATTGAAAGTCAATGGGCTCATTGACTTCAATGGAGATGCCTCGAGGTAACCTAGTTGGCTGCCGTCCAGACCGCAAACCGCAAAGCGGATACAATGTCCTTCAAAAGAGCTAAAATCACTGGGTCAAGTTCAACGTCAATTAGCGGGGAAATAAACTGTTTTAGGGCACCTAGGGATAAAATTCTTTTTGCCCCTAGTTCCTAAGCGTCCCCCCACTCGACCACCACCGGGTCCCCGAATCCTGGACCCCCGATAAGGGTCGAACCAGATAGAGCGGGTCGCGCCATAGGCTTTGCCGGCGGCGGCAGAAACGGCTCAGAAAAATGACTAAGTGAGAAATGCTGAATTTTAGGAATCCATATCTCCGGTTCCGGAGGGTTCAGCGGATCAGGGTTTGGGGTATCTGTAGCCACTGCTCCGGCATCGCTGCAGAACCATCCTTGACCCGCTTGGACCAACCCGACGGAGTATGGACCCCCTTGAAGTTCGGGACTTTTCCCATAAACTTCAATGGCAGAAAACCCCCATTGACTTCAATGGCGGCGATTTACCATTGAAAGTCTATGGCGGAGCTGCCCGTTGTTTTCAATGGGGATTTAGTGAAAAGCTGAGATTTCTTTTTCAATGGAGATTTTTGTATTAAAATGATTTAATGTGCATTGGTGTAACTTCGGTTTCTTAGGTCGTAGCAAGTCGCTTTTTGGACCATATGGTGTCCCAGTTCTGGCAATGCGAACTGGGAAGTTTGGACCTGCTAAACCTAACGGAACCGGATATTTTAATACGTTTATGTTTTACGTTTATGTTTTATGCTTAATAGTGTATCTTAAGGTATGGACAAAGACCCAGAAGAGATTCTTTTGGGCCATAAGGTAGCAGATGGCCCTGGGGACGCCGCTATGTCTAGGATTTAAGTGCTGTTCAAAGAGTTTTATCACCCTCACTGTTTATCCGAAGCCCAAACCAGGGCAGGTCTTAAGTGTTCCAGTTAACACCTTTCAACAAAGGTTTTCCTGCCAGAACTCCAAATGGTAGACTGTCTGGCATTCCTGACGTAAATGTGGGGCTTCAGAAATGAGACCCCCAGAGTTCTACTGCGCATGTGCCAACTAGCAGGGGGGCATGGGTCATAATGCTTTCCCACGTTAGTGAGTGGCTGGAGGTAATTGTAAACCAATCCCCTGTGCTTAAGGTTAAGAATAGAAGGAGAATGGTTTATAAACTGCTGTCCACCCATATATCCTTTGTCTTCGTTTGCTGATATGGTTACCTGATATCACCTGAATGATTTCCTCACTGCTGAAAGAAATGCTACATCATACTTCTCATTCCCCAACCCTTAAGTAAGTGTACTTCTTGTTCGTTACTGTATTATCTGTTGTGTTCACCTATATTCTAAGGAATAAATACAATTTATTATATCTTAAGCCTCGTTCAGTTCAAACCCAATTATTTTTGTGTAATATTAATAAGCCTGTGGAAGCTATCGTCACAAGGAGGTATTATAGTGTGTATTGTGGGGAGAATTAGTGTGTGTGTGTTGTTTGGGAGTGATATTCGGGAGGATTGTGTGTGCAGAAGGAAGAATGAGTGAGGGGGGAGTAAGGGAGCAGGATTGAATGAGAGGGGGTCATTGAGTGATAGCGGGGAGGGGAGGGAAGAGTGAGGAGAGTGGGTGTAGGAGGGAGCAGTGCAAGAGACCGTCGGGGGCAGAATACATGGTGAGAAGGGAGGCTGCCTAGAAGCATAAAAATCTACTTCACCACTGTTCTGTACTCTCTTCAATACTCTGTTACAGATCTCTCTGGCAAGAAATGGGGTCCAATGGCAAAGACTGCTCTAAATAAGATAGTATAAATGAACACAGAGAGAAATTCCAAAGAGTAACCCAAGAAAATACAAGTGAAATCTAATCGTAAGGTAATTAGTCCCATTAAGTGAAATACATAAAGGAATAGTCCATAAAAAAGCACAAAGGAAAAAAATAGGAGTACTTTATTGTGATGTTACATTTCAGAGAATATAAAATTATAGGAAAACAATTCCACTTTGTTCAGAAAACCAGAAAGTCTTGGTCCCAGGTGGACTGAATTTTTATTGCAAATAAGTTCCTTAATACACAAGTAAAGAATATAGTTACTTATTCTATTCTCTACTGTAAGACGTGCCACATTGCCCAATATTTGGGTACAGTGCCCAGATTGTGACCATGCACTACAGAGGTGAGATTCCCCCAACTCCAATTTGCTACACACTCCAAGAGAGATTATTGTGATCAGAGGTGGAATGAGAGGGGTGAGAAGGGTCGCTGCCCAGGGAGTAGCCTGACAGGGGGTACAGAAATCTCTTTTGGTGCATATATTGCGGAGCTGCATTGATTGACTTGTCAATCAGCTCTGCTGCCTATCCCATTGACATCATGATCCGGCACTGTGATCAGCTGCAGCGCTGACCCAGGTGTGTTAGTGCAGCACTTTACAGGGAGGGAACAGAGGTTGTGGATGACAGATGCTGGGGATAGGCCATGAGTACGGGCCAGAGTAAGGTGGAGACTTTCTGTACTCTGCATACAGGACACTGCATGCATGACAGTGTCTGTGTGTGTGTGTGTGTGTGTGTATTCCAAGTGTCAGTGTGCATAAGTAAGTGTGCTCTGTAAGTATGCCTGTGTGGCAGGTATAGGGGGGTGGTTCAGCTGGAGGAACTTATCCAGGCACAAAAGCACATAGATGCCCCAGATTATACCACCCCAAATGCTGATAATATCCTGCTGCACTTTACAGAAGATGATGCAGATGTCAGTGGGTGGTGGGTTCATTAAATCCATCCATCATATCATAGCCACACTGTGCATATGATGTACTGAATCAATCACAGGAAGACATCTCCATGGTAGGGGTAGAAGTTAACAGAATATGTCCAGCACTGTGGTGTGTAGCCCATAAATAATAATTGTGCACATTACAGAACATACTTGCAACTGCAAGATCATTTTGCTGCTTGTAGTGTTTGCTCTTGTCCTGTGCAGTGTTGTCGTAGATCCGTCTCTTCAGTGTTCACTGCAATAAAAGTAAGACATTGCATTAATATTACAGAAGTTTGGGAGCTGAAATCCCACTATGCTGCAGACATTTTCCCTTTGCATAAGATTCTTGTGATTATATCTCAATGATGATCAATAACAACTACATCATAACACAGCCGCTCAATACAAAATATGTATTTGCTATCAATGGTCATGGAGGCCAAACGTCACACAATGTACAGATATACTGCTGCGGCCGAGTTTATTCGAGCATTTGCCCGTTCTTGGCCGCAGCAGTAACCTGGCGCGCGCCGGGCGCACGCCGAAGCAGCGGAGGAGCGCCCTCCGATCGGGGCTTTCTCCCTTCCGCTGCCGGGTCCGTCGGGTCCCCCGGAACCCCCTGCCGCTGTCCCCCACATCGCGGGACACCAGTGCTCCCTCGGGGAGCCCTGGACGCGCGTGCAGGGGGCGCAGGCACCCGATGACGCGTGACCGTGCATCGGTGATGCGCGGCACGCTGAGGGAGTGCGGCTAGCACGCCGGGGCACCCCCCGGCTTGCGGTGCTAGCCGTGCTTCAATAAAACGTGTCGGTAGTGTAGCAAGGATTATTTCTTCCTCTGGTGCATTATGATGGGATGTGTTGTAAGATTCTGCATTATTAGCATCACTGAATCTTTTGGAAACTGAGTAATAATCTATGTTTTAATGCAATATTATGGATGATCAGCCGGTAAAATAAAGCTTACTGTATCTGTAGCCATGCTCTACCCATGATGTGCTGAATCAATGACTGCAGAGTGATTCAGAGTGGTAAACATGACTGGAACTCATCTCTGAATAGAGGACAGAACAGCAGTGCAGAGTAGGAGGTGAATGTATCTCAAATGGAAGACTTAGTAGCTGTGTGGGGAGTAGACAGTACAGACTGATCAAATAAATAGTTAAAGGAGTATCTTCAACATTACTTGGCTTTGTTATCAACATTGAAGTTTCTCTTGTTTTTTCTGTTCTTTAAATCACTACTACTGATGCCATGTGTAACCTGTACTGAGAGATATACTCTACTGGCCTAGATGAAACCATATGATGCAAACAGGATTCATCCCACTCCAGATTCATATGATTGCACCACTTCAACCTTTAATAAAACACATAGAACTACAGCAGTGCGCTACTGCACATGTTCTTGTTATGAATGGTAGTAGATGTGGTCCTTGGGTCAATACTTCATACAGCAGCCACACTCTACTCATGATGTATTGAATCAACAAAAACCTGCATGGTACAGATCACAGGAAGGGTAGAGTAGAGGGGAATATGTCCAATGCGAAACCCTTAGCAGCTGGATTGTGTGGAGTCAACAAAACGACAAATACTAAATGAGAAATATACACATTGCTTATCTGTCTCTGTGTAGTCATTTTCCTCCTCTTCAACTGTCTTTCAAAATTTCTCTTCTGACAGAAAAGAAACACATGGCTTCAATATTCACTGTTTTTCCCTCCTGAAATAAAAGTTAAGCATTGCATGGTTATGATCATACATACAATGAACCTTGCGCCAAACCATGTGATCCAAAGTAAATCCACCTCCCTCCCATAGCTGTGTTCCTTCTAGAGCTTCTACCACACAAGTCATTAATGTTCGTGACACTGTACTGCAGTCACAGTCTGCACACAAAGTACTGAATCAATTACATCACACTGAAAAGGCAGTCTACATGATGCAATAGTTAACCATAATAACTCTGTCATGCAAATGACAGGAAAACCTATATGTATATCATTAGGGGAGAGGGGAAAAATAATTAAAAAATAAGTGCGACAAATAAAAACAGATTATAGGAAAGTAAATCCTTGCCCTGGGAACTTTACAATCTAATAGAAATGTTAGAAGACTTAAAGAGAGGCAGCAGTTGGGGGAAGAAGTGCAGTAGATGACAATGCTTGTCCTTAATGGTGGGTACAATTAGTAGAAAGCACATCTTGGGAACAATAGTTGTTAGCAGTGACTGTGGGTGTGGGTGTGGGACAGTAGCCACGAGTCAAAGTTTTTTAAATGCTTGATTTAAGTCGTGAATTTTAAGATTGGTCTTACATGTGGGTGGAAGAGGTTATGTTGGCATATACTGAGTGTGAGGAAGTTTCACATGTACGGTGCAGTGATGGAAAATGGTTTCAGGCAAGTGAGAGAACAGTAGAGGTGAAAGAAGTTTACAGGAGACAGTTATGGTTATAGTGCAAGAGACAAGCAAGGGCATAACGAGAGATCAAAGATGATATGCAAGAAGGAGCAGATTAATGGAGAGCCTTAACAAAAAGGTAAGGAGGAGAACTTTGTAGGTGATACAAAAACTTGATGGGATGCCAGGACAGGGATTTAAGGAGATGAGCAGAGACTGTTGTGGGAGAAAGTGAGATAATTCAAGCAGCAGAGTTTTGCATAGGAGAAAGTTGTGAAGCATGGAGGCCTGTTAGTAGTATGTTAAAATAACCTATAGGATAACAGTATACATTGGAGTTTTAGCAGTAGGTTGAGAGGGGAAAGGGAAGATCTTGGCAATATTACAGAGAAAGAGGCAACACATTTTACCCATAGCCGTGCATGTGAATGGAGATGGAATTGAAGAGCCAAATGTTACTCCTATGCAACATGTTTGATGACAAGATAGATGGTAGTACTGTTTACTGTGATGGAGAAAGGGGATAATATGAGCCCAGTGTTAGACATTAAGTTTAAGGCAGTGGAGTGCCATCCATGAGCATATAGCCAGGAGACAACCCAAGAGTAGGGACTGGATTGCAGGAGTGAGAACAGGGGTGGATAGATTTGTGTGTGTATCATCCGCATAGAGATTATATCTAAGGCCAAAAGCATTGATGAAGTCACCAAATGATAGTATGTAGAGAGAAAGAGAGATCTCAGAACAGAGCCCTGATGTATACCCACAGACAGATCAATAGAAGACGAAGACATGTTAGCAACAGAGATGGAGAATGTGTGACAGGAAAGTTATGATGAAAACCAGGATAGAACTTTGTTACTGATACCAAGAGAGAGTTTAGAATATGAAGGAGGAGAGTGATTGAGAGCATCAAACGCAGCCGATAGATCAAGTAGGATTAGTAGGGAAAAACCTTGGGAATTAGCTTTAAGCACAGTCTGTAGAACGTGCTGTACGAAAGGCAGGTTGTAAAGGATCCAGGAGGGCATGTGATTTAAGAATGTTGACACTAGCAATTAGAAGGCAAACAGCATGAGGGATACAGAGCGGTAGTTAGTAAGGCACATAGGGTGTAGTTTGTTTCTGACAAAAGGGTGACCGCTACAGGCTTAAAGTAAGAGGGCAAAAATCCAGAGAATAGGGAGAAATTGAAGATGTGGGTGAGAGTGGGGACTAAGAGATGCAGTAAGGTGTGAGGGGATACGATCTAGAGGGCATGTGGTAGAGGGAGAATAGAAGATGATTAGCTTCCAGCTCTGTAAGAGAAGAAAAGGAGTCAAGTGCAGAAGGAGATTTGGGTAGAAGGAGAGAAGGGGGAAGGGACAGAAGGAATCTCCTTTTGGGTGGCATCCACCTTGCCTCTGAAGTAGTCAAATGCTTGAGGAGAAGTGAAGGAAGGATGGCAAGTGGGAGGAGAAGGTCAGTGGAGGGAGTCAAATACAGAGAAAAAAAACAGCGTAAATTAAATTTGAGTGTTGATGAGTGTGGAAAAAAGTAGTGTATTTAGCCCTAGAGAGCAGCTTTATACAGGACAGGAGACATTTTTACTGTAGAAAAATCAAACAAAGTGTGAGATTTCCTCCGTAGGTATTAAGAACAGCGAGTGGAAGTGTGATGAGTGTGTTTGGGAATTTAGCCAAAGGTGTGGGTTAGAGGGATGAGTGTGTCAGAGCCTATAGGGGGCATATAGATAGGAGGATAGCATTGTAAGAGTTAATAAGATTGTTAGTTTAAGCAGAAAGAAAGAGAGAGAAGAGAGAAGAGAGGTTAGAGTAGATGTCAGAGGAGAGTTTAATTAAGCAGAGGCAAATCAGTGGGACAGGTAAGATGCGGTGAGGGGAATGACTGATTGTGACTGATGAGAGCAGAAGAGGTTATGTACAACTAGAGCCTTGTTAGTAAGAGTGGACATTCCAGAGGGCACAGGAGAAGGGAAGAGAAAAGTAAGGAAAGGAATGTGGATTACATTAGATAGGTTAACACTCTTAGTAGGGAGGCCTGATGTGTATATGAGCCGGTCCAAGATTATAAGAGATATCCCCCAACATCAGCGAGCATAGAAGGAGACACAGAGATAGGTGTAGAGAGAGACAGAGATAGGGATATGTAGAGAGAGAAGGGCGTCAAGAGAATGAGACAGATAGGCGTAGAGAGAGGAGACATAGAGAGAGGGGGCTTTGAGAGGGGGGCGTAGAGAATGAGGGAAGGTGGAAGAGAATAGGATGTGCAGGAGTGCATTTCATTGAGCAGTGCAGAAATAGCTGCAATAGAGGTCTGTACAAATGGTGCTTTGTGTAGACACATGCAAAGGTAGGGGAAGGAAAGTGTATAGAACATGTGGATAAAAGCAGGAGTGTGGAAGTTAGAGAAATTAGAAAAGTTTTACAGAGGAGTGAGGAAACAGTAAACAGAAAGAACAAGAGAGAGGTTACATTGGGATGACGTGCTGTGGTAGAGAGAAATGCTAGGAGAGAGCCTCCAGATATTAGAGGACATGAATTGAGAGAGCAAATGTATAAATCAAAACCGGAGGGGGAGGTATAGCACGAAAGCTTGCACAGCAGTTGATGAAGATTATAGTCTTAAAGTTGCGTGTACCTGTCAGGGCACTCAAGAAGGTCAATGCTCACAAGTGCAGAGTTCATGAAGAAATGCTGAATCCAGTTCCCCTCCAATTTAATTTTAATATAACTTTTTCATTCTTCATTACTGCAAAAAGCAAACAAAACAAAACCACATTGCATTACTATTTTCAAAATGGATTGAATGACATATTCAACAGTAACTGTGTGATGCCAATATTGCCTTCTCACTCGTAGGCCAGTACGGTCAGGTACCCAGTACTGATAAAACAATAAGTGCCCGTACTAAGTACCAATATGAATTATAAGGAAATGTAAAATCTCCAGGTCTCTCTCCATCTCTGCAACAGATATATGGATAAGCCCATATTAAGGCATCACGTGACCGGAGCCGTCACTGACTGGGTATACGCAAAGATGCAGGGAGATGCAAAGAAAGGGAGGGAGACAGGGAGAAGATGGGAAACGGAGGGAGGCACTGATGGCAGGCCTCTCTCTTTCACTGGTGCATGCAAGGAGCTGGTCCCAACATCCACAAAGTGTGTGTGTATTATTGGTTGTGTTTTATGGCGGTAGGAGGATAGTGTGTATATTGTGTGTGTGTGTGGGAGTATTATATTGTGTGTAGGGTATTATAGTGTGTATATTATGTTGAGGTGCAGAGGAGAGTGTTAGATTGGGTATCTTGTGTTAGGGGGTATTGTGTATATTGTGTTTAAGACTATAATATTATTGGGGAGATTATTATTGAGGAGGTATTAAAGTGTGTATTGTGGGGAGTATTAGTGTATGTATTATTTGTGGGTGACAGATGCTGTGGGTAGGCCAAGAGTACGGGCCAGACTAAGGTGGAGACTTTCTGTACTCTGCATACAGGACTCTACATGCACTGCAGAGGTGAAATTCCCCCAACTCCAATTTGCTACACTCTCCAAGAGAGAATATTGTGATCAGAGGTGGAAGATGAGCAGGGTCACTGCCCAGGGAGTAGCCTGTCAGGGGGCATGGAAATCTCTTTTGGTGCGTATGTTGCCACGTGGCATTGATTGACCGGTCAATTAGCACTGCTTCCTATCACAGTGACATGATCCGGTGCTGTGATCGGTTGCAGCGCTGACCAAGGTGTGTTAGTGCAGCAATTTACAGGGAGGGAACAGAGGTTGTGGGTGACAGATGCTGGGGGTAGGCCAAGAGTACGGGCCAGAGCAAGGTGGAGATATTCTGTACTCTGCATGCCCATCCTGCATGCCCAGGACTCTGCATGCATGCCAGTGGCTGTGGGGTGTGTGTGTGTAGGTATGCCAAGTGTCAGTGTGCATAAGTAAGTGTGCTGTGTGTGTAAGTAAGTTTGCCTGTGTGGCAGGAGGTGTAGGGGGGTGGGGGGCGGGGGGCGGTTCAGCTGGAGGACTTTACCCAGCACAAAAGCACATAGATGCCTCTGATTATATCACCCCAAATGCTGATAATATCCTGCTGTAGATGCACTTAACAGAAGATGATACAGATGTCATCAGTGTTTGGTGGGTTCATTAAATCAATCCATCATATAATAGCCACACTGTGCATATGATGTACTGAATCAGTAACACCAATCACAGGAAGACATCTCCATGGTAGGGGTAGTGTTGAAGTTAACAAAATATGTCCAGCACTGTGGTGTGGAGCCCATACATAATAATTGTGCACATTACCAGAACAACATATTGTCAACTGCATGATCATTTTGCTGCTTGTAGTGTATACTCTTGTCCTGTGCAGTGTTGTAGTAGATCCGTCTCTTCGGTGTTCACTGCAATAAAAGTAAGACATTGCATTAATATTACAGAAGTTTGGGGGCTGAAATCCCACTATGCTAATGACAGTTTCCCTTTGCATAAGATTCTTGTGATTATATCTCAATGATGATCAATAACAACTACATCATAACACAGCCGCTCAATACAAAATATGTATTTGCCATCAATGGTCATGGAGGCAATATGTCACACAATGTACATATATAGCAAGGATTATTTCTTCCTCTGGTGTATTATGATGGGAGGGTGAGATTCTGCATTATCAGCATCAGTAAATCTGTAGGAAACTGAGTGATATTCTATTTTTTGATGCAATATTAGGGTAAAATAAAGCTTGCTGTATCTATAGCCATGCTCTACCCATGATGTGCTGAATCAATGACTGCAGAGCGATTTAGAGTGGTAAACATGACTTGAACTCATCTCTGAATAGAGGGTAGCACAGTAGTGCAGAGTAGAAGGTGAATGTATCTCAAATGGAAACCCTTAGCAGCTGTGTGGGGAGTAGACAGTA
The DNA here is from genome assembly GCF_040206685.1 of Ascaphus truei. Classification (NCBI taxonomy): domain Eukaryota; kingdom Metazoa; phylum Chordata; class Amphibia; order Anura; family Ascaphidae; genus Ascaphus; species Ascaphus truei. Next base: position 79,209 of record NW_027453924.1, on the reverse strand, counting down.
CAGACTGACCAAGTAAATAGTAAAAAGTAGTAACTTCAACATTACTTGGTTTTGTTCTCCACTCCTGTTTTTCTGTTCTTTAAATCACTAATACTGATGCCATATGTAACCTGTACTGAGAGTTATATACTCTACTGGCCTAGATCAAATTAAATGATGCAAACAGGATCCCTCCCACTCAAGATTCATATGATTGCACCACCTCAACCTTTCATAGCAATAACATAGAACTGCAGCAGTGCGCTACTGCACATGTTCTTGTTATGAATGGTAGTAGATGTGGTCCTTGGGTCAGTACTTCATACTGTAGCCACACTCTATTCATGATGTATTGAATCAACAAAAATCTGCATGGTACAGATCACAGGAAGGGGTGGAGTAGAGGTGAATATGTCCAATGCGAAACCCTTAGCAGCCGGATTTTTTGGAGTCAATAAAACGACAAATACTAAATGAGAAATATACACATTGCTTATCTGTCTCTGTGTAGTCATTTTCCTCCTCTTCAACTGTCCTTCAATTTTCTATTTTGCAAGAAAATGAACACATGGCTTCAATATTCACTTCTGTTCTGCAGTCTTTCCTCTTGAAATAAAAAAGTTAAGCATTGCATTATTATTATTATAATTATTATTGACGATACATACAATGAACCTTGCTCCAAACCATGTGATACAAAGCAAATCCACCTCCCTCCCACAGCTGTGCTCCTTCTAGAGCTTCTACCACACAAGTTATTCATGTCAGTGAAACTGTACTGCAGTCCCGGTCTGCACACAATCTACTGAATCAATGACATCACACTGTGTCACACTATGTCATGCTAACGACAGGAAACAATCTTTGTATATATCTTTGTATATATAATAATAATAATAATAATAATAATAATAAAAAAAATAAGACAGGACAGACACTCCTACATTGCAATCAATAGAAAATAACTGGGACAGGCACTTCAAGGATGCATACGGTCCCGGATAAACTGTAGCTACCTATACACGTGTGCCTTGTCTCTAGACTCTGCATATATCTCTATTTATATACCACCCATTGTGTACTCAGCGCTTTACAAGAGAGACCAAAAAGTACAGGAAATTATTATACAATAAGTTCAACAAACAAAAACAGACAATAGGAAAGTAAATCCCTGTCCTGGGTAGTTTACAATCTAAGAGAAATGTAAGGAGACTTACAGAGAGACAACAGGTGGGGGAACAAGTGCAGTAGATGACAATGCTTGTCCTTAATGGTGGGTACTTGTAGTATAAAGCACTTCTTGGGAACAATAGTTAGTGACTGAATGAGTGACAGTAGCAACGAGTAAAAGCTATTGAAATGCTTCATTTAAGTTGTGAATTTTAAGGTTGATCTTAAATGTGGGTGGAAGAGGGTATGTTGGCATATACTGAGTGTGTGTGAGTTTCACAGGTAAATTGATGGGAAAGGGTTTCAGGCAAGAGAGCGAGTGCGCAGTAGAGGTGTAAGAAGTATAATGGAGACAGTTATTAGTAGAGCTTAGGAGACGAGGAAGGGCATAACGAGACCAAAGATGATATGTAGGAAGGAGCAGATGAATAGAGAATAGTGTTGGACTGGGTCCTCAACTATAAAAAAATGGGTAACGGGTACCCGGCCAAAATGAAAGGTTCTACCCGGTCGGGTACACGGTTTGGCACTTACCTTCCGGGTGGCGGTGACATCTAGGATCAGCAGCAGTCCTGTGACGGTGGCAGCATCTGTGGTGTCTTCAGCCGGCGGGGGAGCTGCAGGCTCACAGACACAGCTTACCTGCTTCGGTGCTGTGGAAGTGATTCCTGCAGCTCCCCCCGCCAGGTGAAGACACCTCTGATGCTGCCAACATCAGAGGACTGCTGCTGCTGATCCTAGATGTCTTAGGAAAGGTAAGTATAAAAGATTATTTCCAGCTGCCCTGACATTACCCGACGCCGGGTATTACCCGGCCAAGTCCGCTTCTCAGTGGCCGGTTTCGAGTAATGTCCGGGTAGCTGGAAATGTGTCGGGTAACGCCGGGTACTCGGTACACCACTAATAGAGAACCTTAACAAAAAGGTAAGGAGGAGAACTTTGTAGGTGATCTGAAACTTGATGGGAAGCAAGGAGAGGGATTTAAGGAGGAGGAGGAGATGAGCAGATACTGTTGTGGGAGAAAGGGAAATTATTCAAGCAGCAGAGTTTTGGATAGATTGCAAATGAGAAAGTTGTGAAGCAGGGAGCCCTGTTAGCAGTATGTTAACCCATACGATAAGGGCATGCATTGGCGTTTTAGCAGTAGATTGACAGAGAAAAGGGCAAATCTTGGAAATATTACAGAGAAGAATCGACAAACTTTAGCCAGTGTCGTGAATGAAGATGGAAAGGGAAGAGTCAAATGTTACTCCTAGGCAATGTGCTTTCATGACAGGATGATGGTAGTACTGTTTACTGCGATGGAGAAAGGTGATATTAGGCCAGATTTAGGGGGAAATATGAGGAGCTCAGTTTTAGACATTAGGTTTAAGGCAGAAGAGTGTCATCCATGGAGGATATAGCCAGGAGGCCACCCGAAACTAGGAACTAAATTGCAGGAGTGACGGTAGGGTGGATAGGTGTGTGTATCATCTGCATAGAGATGATATCAAGGGCCAAAATAGTTGATAAGGTCAACTAGTGATAGTATGTAGTGAGAGAGGTCCCAGAACAGAGTCCTGAGGTATACCAACAGACAAAACAACAGGAGACAAAGACACGTTAGCAACAGAGATGGAGAATGTGTGATGGAGAAGTATGATGAAAACCAGGATATAAGTTTGCTGCGGATACGAAGAAAGAGTTTAGAATATGAATGAGAAGAGTGATTGACAGTATCAAAAGCAGAAGAGAGATCAAGCAGGATTAGTAAGTAAAATGGACCTTGGGAATTTTCTTTATGTACATAATTGGTTACATTGGGAAAGGCAGATTGTGAAGGGCCCAGAGGAGCATGTGATTTAAGAATGTTGATCAAACGGGAGATCACAAGACGTTCTAGCAATTAGGAGGCAAATGGTAGGACGGATACAGGGCGATAGTTAGAAATTCACACAAGGTCAAGGTTATTTTTGAGAATAGGGGTGACCACTGCATGCTTAAAAGGAAGAGTTGAAAGAGCCAAAGGATATGGAGGAATTGAAGATGTGGGTGAGAGTGAGAATATAGGATTGAGAGGGCATGTGGTAGAGGGAGAAGAGAAGATCAGGTTCCAGCTTTGTGACAGGAGAAAAGGAGTCAAGAGTGCAATGAGATCTAGATAGAAAAAGAGAGAGGGGGAAGGGAGAGAACGAATCTACTTGTGGATGGCATCCACCTTGCCTCAAGTGAGCAAAGGCTTGAGGAGAAATAAAGGATGGATGTTAAGTGGGAGGAGAAAGTCAGTGGTGGGACTCAAATACATAGAAGACAGTGTGAATGAAATTGGAGTGTTGATGAGTGAGGAAAAAGTAGTGTTTGACCTTAAAAAAAGGAGCAGAGTTTTACAGAACAGGACAAAGGTTTAGTGTAGAAAATCAGACTGTGAGATTTCCTCCATAGGTGTTAAGAGCAGCAGTGTGATGTGATGAAGTGTGATGAGAGCGTGCTTGTGAATTAAACCAATGCATGGGTTAGGCTGCGTCTATAGTAAGCACGCAACAGAAGGCAAAGTTAGCGCATGCCTGTCGCTCCAGCAATCCCCGCACTGAGGTCCGAGGCGACGGGGAAGCCCTGCATCGCTCGCACGCACTGTGGACGACCAAGCGTGTGCCCATGATAATCACGGCCTTAGAGGGATGAGTGTGTCAGAGCCTAGAAGGGGCATATAGATGATGGAGGAGGAGGGAGGAGGAGATGATAGCATTGTAAGAGTTAACAAGATAGTTAGTTTAAGCAGAAAGTGAGGAGAGGTTAGAGATAAGGGTAGATGTCAGAGGAGAGAGTTCAATTAAGCTGAGGTATCGAGTAGGACAGGGGTGAGGGGAATGAGAAGTGGTGGATGATGAGAGCAGAAGAGGTCATGTACAAATAGACCATGTTAGTCGTAGAGCAGACATTCCAGAGGGCACGTGAGAAGGGAAGAGTAAAGTGAGACAAGGAATGTGGATTACATTAGATGGGTTAATACGCTTAGCAGGGAGGTGGAGAGAGAGGCAAGAGGCAGAGGGTGGTGTAGGGGTAGAGGAAGAGATGTTGCATGTACCTTGTCAGAACATTAAAGAACGTCAATTCACACTGGTGCAGAGTTGATGATGAAATGCTGAATCCAGTTCACGTCCAATTCAATTTTAACAGAACTTTTTCATTCTTCATTACTGCAAAAAAAAAAGTAAAAAACAATGCATTACTATTTTCAAAATGGATTGAATTCCCCCACCAATGACTATGTGTTACCAATATATCCCTCTCAGTCCCACTGCAGCACATACTGTACCAGTGTGAAAGTAAGAAGGTACACAGTACCGGTAAAACAATACGTGCCGGTACTATGCACCATATGAATTATAAGGGGATGTAAATCTCCCAGTCTCTCTCCATATCCGCAACAGAGCGGGCTCCGGTCAGTGGCATGGATGCCCATATATGGGTATGCTCATATTTGGGCATCCCATGTCACTGACCGGAGCCGGCTCTGAGTATAGGGATATATGCGGAGACGCAGAGGTGCAAGGAAATGGGAGGAGGCACGGTGAGAAACAGGGAGAGACCACAGGAAGATAGAGGGCAACAACTTCCACAAGGTACTTGTATGGGTATAATTGTTTGTATTTTGTGCAGAGGGGGTAATTTCAGATAAAATACAATTCTCCACCCTCTACGAAACAATTCCACTTTGTTCAGTAAGCCAGAAAGTCTTGGTCCCATGTGGACTGAATTTAATGCAAATAAGGTCCTTAATACACAAGTAAAGAATAAAGTTACTTATTCTCTACTGTAAGAAGTGCCACATTGCCCACTATTTGGGTCCTGTGCCCAGATTGTGACCATGCATGGCAGAGGTGAGATTCCCCCAACTCCAATTTGCTACACTCTCCAAGAGAGATAATTGTGATCAGAGGTGGAACTAGGGGAGGGTGTGAGCAGGGTCACTGCCCAGGGAGTAACCTGACTGGGGGCACGGAAATCTCATTTAGTGCATATGTTGCGGCACTGCATTGATTGACCGGTCAATCTGCACTGCTGCCTGTCACAGTGACATCCTGATCGGGCACTGTGATCAGCTATAGCACTGACCCAGGTGAGATAGTTCAGCACTTTACAAGGAGGGAACAGATGTTGTGGGTGACAGATGCTGGAGGTAGGCCAAGACTGTTGGCCAGAGTAACGTGGAGACTTACTGCACTCTGCATGCCCATCCTCTCCCTGACATCAGGGGAAGGAAGTGGCCCTGGGGTGTGTGTAGGTATGCCAGATGTCAGTGTATGCATAAGTAAGTATGCCTGTGTAGTGGGAGGTGTAGGGGCGTTAAGCTGGAGGACTTAAAACAGGCACAAAAGCACATAGATACCTCTGATTATACCGCACCAAATGCTGATAATATCATGCTGTAGCTGCACTTTACAGAAGATGATGCAGATGTCATCATTGGTTGGTGGGTTCATTAAATCAATCCATCATATCATAACCACACTGTGCATATGATGTACTGAATCAGTAACACCAGGAAGACATCTCCATGTTAGGAGTAGAGTTGAAGTTAACAGAATATGTCCAGCACTGTGGTGTGTAGCCCATAAATAATAATTGTGCACATTACCAGAACAACATACTGTCAACTGCAAGATCATTTTGCTGCTTGTAGCGTATGCTCATCCTGTACAGTGTTGTAGTAGATCCGTCTCTTCAGTGTTCACTGCAACAAAAGTAAGACATTGCATTAATATTACAGACGTTTGGGGGCTGAAATCTCACTTCGCTGCGGACAATTTCCCTTTGCATAAGATTCTTGTGATTATGTCAATGATGATCAATAACTGCATCATAACACAGCCGCTCTATACAGAAGATGTACTTGCTCTCATTGGTCATTGAGGTAATACGTCACACAATGTACAGATATAGCAAGGATTATTTCTCCCACTTGTGCATTATGGCATTATGATGGGAAATGTTGTGAGATTCTGCATTATCAGCATCACTGAATCTTTTGGAAATTAAGTGATATTCTATGTTTTAATGCAATATTATGGGTGATCAGCCGGTAAAATAATAATAGCTTGCTGTATCTGTAGCCATGCTCTACCCATGATGTGCTGAACCAATGACTGCAGAGAGATTCAGAGTGCTAAACATGACTGGAACGCATCTCTGAATAATGGGCAGCAAAGCAGTGCAGAATAGGAGGTGAAAGTATTTAAAATGGAAGATCCTTAGCAGCTGTGTGGAGAGTAGACAGTACAGACTGACCAAGTAAATGGTAAAAGGAGTAACTTCAACATTACTTGGCTTTGTTCTCCACATTGAAGCTTTCCTCCTCTTTAAATCACTAATACTGATGCCATGTGTAACCTGTACTGAGAGTTATATAATCTACTGGCCTAGATGAAACCATATGATGCAAACAGGATCCATCCCACTCCAGATTCATAGAATTGAACCACCTCAACCTTTCATAACAATCACATAGAACTGCAGCTGTGCGCTACTGCACATGTTCTTGTTATGAATGGTAGTAGATGTGGTCCTTGGGTCTTTACTTCATACTGTAGCCACCCTCTACTCATGATGTATTGAATCAACGAAAACTTGCATGGTTCAGATCACAGGAAGGGGTAGAGTAGAGATGAAAATATTCAATGTGAAACCCGTAGCAGCCGGATTGTGTGGAGTCAATAAAACGACAAATACTAAATGGTAAATGAGAAATATACACATTGCTTATCTGTCTCTGTGTAGTAATTTTCCTTCTCTTCAACTGTCCTTCAAATTTTCTCTTTTGCAAGAAAAGGAACACATGGCTTCAATATTCACTTCTGTTCTGCAGTCATCCCTCCTGAAATAAAAGTTAAGCATTGCATTGTTATTATGATAATACATACAATAAACCTTGCTCCAAACCATTTGATGCAAAGCAAATCCACCTCCCACCCACAGCTGTGCTCCTTCTAGAGCATGCATGTCAAACTCCAGTCCTCGAGGGTCCCAAACAGGCCAGGTTTTCAGTAGGGATATCCTGAAAACCTGGCCTGTTTGCTGCCCTCGAGGACTGGAGTTTGACATCCTTGTTCTTGAGCTTCTACCACGCAAGTCATCCATGTGAGTGACACTGTACTGCAGTCCTGGTCTGCACACAATCTACTGAATCAATGACATCACACTGTAAAGGCAATCTACAAGATGTATTAGTTGTCCACACTTCCGAAATGTTACTTTTATGTCCAAATCACTTATTCCCATGACCTGATATTTGTATTTGTTATTTATAGGATTGTCACAAAGAGTTGATGAGGTCACCAAATGATAGTATGTAGAGAGAAAGAGAGATCTCAGAACAGAGCCCTGATGTATACCCACAGACAGATCAATAGAAGACAAAGACATGTTAGCAACAGAGATGGAGAATGTGTGACAGGAAAGTTATGATGAAAACCAGGATAGAACTGTGTTACGGATACCAAGAGAGAGTTTAGAATATGAAGGAGGAGAGTGATTGAGAGCATCAAACGCAGCAGATAGATCAAGTAGGATTAGTAGGGAAAAGTGACCTTGGGAATTTGCTTTAAGCACAGTCTGTAGAACGAGCTGTACGAAAGGCAGGTTGTAAAGGATCCAGGAGGGAATGTGATTTAAGAATGTTGACATTCTAGCAATTAGGAGACAAACAGCAGGAGGGATACAGGGCGGTAGTTAGTAAGGCACATAGGGTGTAGGTTGTTTCTGAGAAAAGGGTGACCACTACAGGCTTAAAGTAAGAGGGTAAAGAGCCAGAGAATAGGGAGGAATTGAAGATGTGGGTGAGAGTGGGGACTAAGAGATGCAGTAAGGTGTGAGGGGATACGATCTAGAGGGCATGTGGTAGAGGGAGAAGAGAAGATGATTAGCTTCCAGCTCTGTAAGAGAAGAAAAGGAGTCAAATGCAGAAGGAGAATTAGGTAGAAGGAGAGAAGGGGGAAGGGACAGAAGGAATCTCCTAGTGGGTGGCATCCACCTTGCCTCTGAAGTAGTCAAATGCTTGAGGAGAAGTGAAGGAAGGATGGCAAGTGTGAGGAGAAGGTTAGTGGAGGGAGTCAAATACAGGGAAAAAAAGACAGCGTAAATTAAATTTGAGTGTTGATGAATGTGAAAAAAAAGTAGTGTGGTTTGGCCCCAGAGAGCAGCTTTATACAGGACTGGAGACATTTTTACTGTAGAAAAATCAAATATCAATTGTGTGATTTCCTTCATAGGCATTAAGAACAGCGAGTGGAAGTGTGATGAACATGTTTGGGAATTTAGCCAAGGGTGTGGGCTAGAGGGACAAGTGTGTCAGAGCCTAGAGGGGGCATATAGATAGGAGGATAGCATTGTAAGAGTTAATAAGATTGTTAGTTTAAGTGGAAAGAGAGAGAGAGGTTAGAGTAGATGTCAGAGGAGAGTTTAATTAAGCAGAGGAAAATCAGTGGGACAGGTAAGATGGGGTGAGGGGAATGACTGATTGTGAATGATGAGAGCAGAAGAGGTCATGTACAACTAGAGCCTTGTTAGTCAGAGAACGGACATTCCAGATGGCATAGGAGAAGGGAAGAGAAAAGTAAGGAAAGGAATGTGGATTACATTAGATAGGTTAACACTCTTAGCAGGGAGGCAGAGGCAGGGAGGCCCGATGTGTATATGAGCAGGTTCAAGATTATAAGAGATATCCCACACATCAGCAAACATAGAAGGAGACACAGAGATAGGTGTAGAGAGAGACAGAGATAGCTCTATGTAGAGAGAGAGGGACGTAGAGAGAATGAGACAGATAGGCGCAGAGAGAGGGGGCGCAGAGAGAGGAGGCGCCAAAAGAGGGGGCGCAGAGAGAGGGGGCACAGAGAATAGGATATTAAAGAGTGCTTTTCATTGAGCAGTGCAGAAATAGCTGCAATAGAGGTCTGTACAAATGGTGCAGTGTGTAGACACATGCAAAGGTAGGGGAAGGAAAGAGGAGAACATGTGGATAAAAGCAGGAGTGTGGAAGTTAGAGAAATTAGAAAAGTTTAACAGAGGAGTGAGGAAACAGCAAGCAGAAAGAACAAGAGAGAGGTTACATTGGGATGACGTTCTGTGGTAAAGAGAAAATGCTAGGAGAGAGCTTTCAAATATTAGAGGACATGAATTGAGGGAGCAAATGTATAAATCAAAACCTGAGGGGGAGGTATAGCACGAAAGCTTGCACAGCAGATTATAGTCTTAATGTTGCGTGTACCTGTCAGGGTATTCAAGAAGTTAAATTCTCACAAGTGCAGAGTTCATGATGAAATGCTGAATCTAGTCCCCCTCCAATTTAATTTTAATATAACTTTTCCATTCTTCATTACTGCAAAAAGCAAACAAAACAAAACCACATTGCATTACTATTTTCAAAATGGATTGAATGGCATATTCAACAGTGACTGTGTGATGCCAATATTCCCCACTCACTCGTAGTGAAGCACATATTGTACTAGTGTTGAAAGTAGGCCGGTAGAGTCAGGTACGCAGTACTGATAAAACAATAAGTGCCCGTCGTAAGTACCAGCTCCGCAACAGTGCGGGCATCACATTAGTGACGTGGATGAACATATATGGATAAGCCCATATTAAGGCATCACGTGACCAGAGCCGTCACTGACTGGGTATACGTAAAGACGCAGGGAGATGCAAGGAAAGGGAGGGAGAGAGACAGGGAGAAGATGTGAAACGGAGGAAGGCACGGATGGAGGGAGTTCTTCCGAGCTTCTGCGGGCCTCTCTCTTTCACTGGTGCATGCCGGGAGCTGGTCCCAACATCCACAAAGTGTGTGTGTATTATTGGTTGTATTTTATGGGGGTAGGAGGGTAGTGTGTATATTGTGTGTGTGGGAGTATTATATTGTGTGTAGAGGTGCAGAGGAGAGTACTAGATTGTGTATCTTGTGTAAGGGTGTTGTGTATATTGTGTTTGGAGCTATAATATTATTGGGGAGATTAGTATTGAGGAGGTATTATAGTGTGTATTGTGGGGAGTATTAGTGTGTGTATTGTTTGTGGGTGACAGATGCTGGGGGTATGCAGCAATCCCTGCACTGAGGTCCGAGGCGGCTCTGCATCGCTCGCACACACTGTGGATGACCAAGCATGTGCCCATGATAATCATGGCCTTAGAGGGATGAGTGTGTCAGAGCCTAGAAGGGGCATATATATGATGGAGGAGGGAGGAGGAGGAGGGAGGAGGAGATGATAGCATTGTAAAAGTTAACAAGATAGTTAGTTTAAGCAGAAAGTGAGGAGAGGTTAGAGATAAGGGTAGATGTCAGAGGAGAGAGTTCAATTAAGCTGAGGTATCGAGTAGGACAGGGGTGAGGGGAATGAGAGGTGGTGGATGAGAGCAGAAGAGGTCATGTACAAATAGACCTTGTTAGTCAGAGAGCAGTCATTCCAGAGGGCACGTGAGAAGTGAAGAGTAAAGTGAGACATGGAATGTGGATTACATTAGATGGGTTAATACGCTTAGCAGGGAGGTGGAGAGAGAGAGGCAAGAGGCAGAGAGTGGTGCAGGGGTTGAGGAAGAGATGTTGCATGTACCTTATCAGAACATTAAAGAACATCAATTCACACTGGTGCAGAGTTGATGATGAATCCAGTTCACCTCCAATTCAATTTTAACAGAAATGTTTCATTCTTCATTACTGAAAAAAAAGAAAAGTAAAAAACATTTCATTACTATTTTCAAAATGGATTGAATTCCCCCAACAATGACTATGTGTTACCAATATATCCCTCTCAGTCCCACTGCAGCATATACTGTACCAGTGTGGAAGTAGGAAGGTACACAGTACCGGTAAAACAATACGTGCCGGTACTATGCACCATATGAATTATAAGGGGATGTAAATCTCCCAGTCTCTCTCCATATCCGCAACAGAGCGGGCTCCGGTCAGTGGCATGGATGCCCATATATGGGTATGCTCATATTTGGGCATCCCATGTCACTGACCGGAGCCGGCTCTGAGTATAGGGATATATGCGGAGACGCAGAGGTGCAAGGAAATGGGAGGAGGCACGGTGAGAAACAGGGAGAGACCACAGGAAGATAGAGGGCAACAACTTCCACAAGGTACTTGTATGGGTATAATTGTTTGTATTTTGTGCAGAGGGGGTAATTTCAGATAAAATACAATTCTCCACCCTCTACGAAACAATTCCACTTTGTTCAGTAAGCCAGAAAGTCTTGGTCCCATGTGGACTGAATTTAATGCAAATAAGGTCCTTAATACACAAGTAAAGAATAAAGTTACTTATTCTCTACTGTAAGAAGTGCCACATTGCCCACTATTTGGGTCCTGTGCCCAGATTGTGACCATGCATGGCAGAGGTGAGATTCCCCCAACTCCAATTTGCTACACTCTCCAAGAGAGATAATTGTGATCAGAGGTGGAACTAGGGGAGGGTGTGAGCAGGGTCACTGCCCAGGGAGTAACCTGACTGGGGGCACGGAAATCTCATTTAGTGCATATGTTGCGGCACTGCATTGATTGACCGGTCAATCTGCACTGCTGCCTGTCACAGTGACATCCTGATCGGGCACTGTGATCAGCTATAGCACTGACCCAGGTGAGATAGTTCAGCACTTTACAAGGAGGGAACAGATGTTGTGGGTGACAGATGCTGGAGGTAGGCCAAGACTGTTGGCCAGAGTAACGTGGAGACTTACTGCACTCTGCATGCCCATCCTCTCCCTGACATCAGGGGAAGGAAGTGGCCCTGGGGTGTGTGTAGGTATGCCAGATGTCAGTGTATGCATAAGTAAGTATGCCTGTGTAGTGGGAGGTGTAGGGGCGTTAAGCTGGAGGACTTAAAACAGGCACAAAAGCACATAGATACCTCTGATTATACCGCACCAAATGCTGATAATATCATGCACTTTACAGAAGATGATGCAGATGTCATCATTGGTTGGTGGGTTCATTAAATCAATCCATCATATCATAACCACACTGTGCATATGATGTACTGAATCAGTAACACCAGGAAGACATCTCCATGTTAGGAGTAGAGTTGAAGTTAACAGAATATGTCCAGCACTGTGGTGTGTAGCCCATAAATAATAATTGTGCACATTACCAGAACAACATACTGTCAACTGCAAGATCATTTTGCTGCTTGTAGCGTATGCTCATCCTGTACAGTGTTGTAGTAGATCCGTCTCTTCAGTGTTCACTGCAACAAAAGTAAGACATTGCATTAATATTACAGACGTTTGGGGGCTGAAATCTCACTTCGCTGCGGACAATTTCCCTTTGCATAAGATTCTTGTGATTATGTCAATGATGATCAATAACTGCATCATAACACAGCCGCTCTATACAGAAGATGTACTTGCTCTCATTGGTCATTGAGGTAATACGTCACACAATGTACAGATATAGCAAGGATTATTTCTCCCACTTGTGCATTATGGCATTATGATGGGAAATGTTGTGAGATTCTGCATTATCAGCATCACTGAATCTTTTGGAAATTAAGTGATATTCTATGTTTTAATGCAATATTATGGGTGATCAGCCGGTAAAATAATAATAGCTTGCTGTATCTGTAGCCATGCTCTACCCATGATGTGCTGAACCAATGACTGCAGAGAGATTCAGAGTGCTAAACATGACTGGAACGCATCTCTGAATAATGGGCAGCAAAGCAGTGCAGAATAGGAGGTGAAAGTATTTAAAATGGAAGATCCTTAGCAGCTGTGTGGAGAGTAGACAGTACAGACTGACCAAGTAAATGGTAAAAGGAGTAACTTCAACATTACTTGGCTTTGTTCTCCACATTGAAGCTTTCCTCCTCTTTAAATCACTAATACTGATGCCATGTGTAACCTGTACTGAGAGTTATATAATCTACTGGCCTAGATGAAACCATATGATGCAAACAGGATCCATCCCACTCCAGATTCATAGAATTGAACCACCTCAACCTTTCATAACAATCACATAGAACTGCAGCTGTGCGCTACTGCACATGTTCTTGTTATGAATGGTAGTAGATGTGGTCCTTGGGTCTTTACTTCATACTGTAGCCACCCTCTACTCATGATGTATTGAATCAACGAAAACTTGCATGGTTCAGATCACAGGAAGGGGTAGAGTAGAGATGAAAATATTCAATGTGAAACCCGTAGCAGCCGGATTGTGTGGAGTCAATAAAACGACAAATACTAAATGGTAAATGAGAAATATACACATTGCTTATCTGTCTCGGTGTAGTAATTTTCCTTCTCTTCAACTGTCCTTCAAATTTTCTCTTTTGCAAGAAAAGGAACACATGGCTTCAATATTCACTTCTGTTCTGCAGTCATCCCTCCTGAAATAAAAGTTAAGCATTGCATTGTTATTATGATAATACATACAATAAACCTTGCTCCAAACCATTTGATGCAAAGCAAATCCACCTCCCACCCACAGCTGTGCTCCTTCTAGAGCATGCATGTCAAACTCCAGTCCTCGAGGGTCCCAAACAGGCCAGGTTTTCAGTAGGGATATCCTGAAAACCTGGCCTGTTTGCTGCCCTCGAGGACTGGAGTTTGACATCCTTGTTCTTGAGCTTCTACCACGCAAGTCATCCATGTGAGTGACACTGTACTGCAGTCCTGGTCTGCACACAATCTACTGAATCAATGACATCACACTGTAAAGGCAATCTACAAGATGTATTAGTTGTCCACACTTCCGAAATGTTACTTTTATGTCCAAATCACTTATTCCCATGACCTGATATTTGTATTTGTTATTTATAGGATTGTCACAAAGAGTTGATGAGGTCACCAAATGATAGTATGTAGAGAGAAAGAGAGATCTCAGAACAGAGCCCTGATGTATACCCACAGACAGATCAATAGAAGACGAAGACATGTTAGCAACAGAGATGGAGAATGTGTGACAGGAAAGTTATGATGAAAACCAGGATAGAACTGTGTTACGGATACCAAGAGAGAGTTTAGAATATGAAGGAGGAGAGTGATTGAGAGCATCAAACGCAGCAGATAGATCAAGTAGGATTAGTAGGGAAAAGTGACCTTGGGAATTTGCTTTAAGCACAGTCTGTAGAACGAGCTGTACGAAAGGCAGGTTGTAAAGGATCCAGGAGGGAATGTGATTTAAGAATGTTGACATTCTAGCAATTAGGAGACAAACAGCAGGAGGGATACAGGGCGGTAGTTAGTAAGGCACATAGGGTGTAGGTTGTTTCTGAGAAAAGGGTGACCACTACAGGCTTAAAGTAAGAGGGTAAAGAGCCAGAGAATAGGGAGGAATTGAAGATGTGGGTGAGAGTGGGGACTAAGAGATGCAGTAAGGTGTGAGGGGATACGATCTAGAGGGCATGGGTTAATACGCTTAGCAGGGAGGTGGAGAGAGAGAGGCAAGAGGCAGAGAGTGGTGCAGGGGTTGAGGAAGAGATGTTGCATGTACCTTATCAGAACATTAAAGAACATCAATTCACACTGGTGCAGAGTTGATGATGAATCCAGTTCACCTCCAATTCAATTTTAACAGAAATGTTTCATTCTTCATTACTGAAAAAAAAGAAAAGTAAAAAACATTTCATTACTATTTTCAAAATGGATTGAATTCCCCCAACAATGACTATGTGTTACCAATATATCCCTCTCAGTCCCACTGCAGCATATACTGTACCAGTGTGAAAGTAGGAAGGTACACAGTACCGGTAAAACAATACGTGCCGGTACTATGCACCATATGAATTATAAGGGGATGTAAATCTCCCAGTCTCTCTCCATATCCGCAACAGAGCGGGCTCCGGTCAGTGGCATGGATGCCCATATATGGGTATGCTCATATTTGGGCATCCCATGTCACTGACCGGAGCCGGCTCTGAGTATAGGGATATATGCGGAGACGCAGAGGTGCAAGGAAATGGGAGGAGGCACGGTGAGAAACAGGGAGAGACCACAGGAAGATAGAGGGCAACAACTTCCACAAGGTACTTGTATGGGTATAATTGTTTGTATTTTGTGCAGAGGGGGTAATTTCAGATAAAATACAATTCTCCACCCTCTACGAAACAATTCCACTTTGTTCAGTAAGCCAGAAAGTCTTGGTCCCATGTGGACTGAATTTAATGCAAATAAGGTCCTTAATACACAAGTAAAGAATAAAGTTACTTATTCTCTACTGTAAGAAGTGCCACATTGCCCACTATTTGGGTCCTGTGCCCAGATTGTGACCATGCATGGCAGAGGTGAGATTCCCCCAACTCCAATTTGCTACACTCTCCAAGAGAGATAATTGTGATCAGAGGTGGAACTAGGGGAGGGTGTGAGCAGGGTCACTGCCCAGGGAGTAACCTGACTGGGGGCACGGAAATCTCATTTAGTGCATATGTTGCGGCACTGCATTGATTGACCGGTCAATCTGCACTGCTGCCTGTCACAGTGACATCCTGATCGGGCACTGTGATCAGCTATAGCACTGACCCAGGTGAGATAGTTCAGCACTTTACAAGGAGGGAACAGATGTTGTGGGTGACAGATGCTGGAGGTAGGCCAAGACTGTTGGCCAGAGTAACGTGGAGACTTACTGCACTCTGCATGCCCATCCTCTCCCTGACATCAGGGGAAGGAAGTGGCCCTGGGGTGTGTGTAGGTATGCCAGATGTCAGTGTATGCATAAGTAAGTATGCCTGTGTAGTGGGAGGTGTAGGGGCGTTAAGCTGGAGGACTTAAAACAGGCACAAAAGCACATAGATACCTCTGATTATACCGCACCAAATGCTGATAATATCATGCTGTAGCTGCACTTTACAGAAGATGATGCAGATGTCATCATTGGTTGGTGGGTTCATTAAATCAATCCATCATATCATAACCACACTGTGCATATGATGTACTGAATCAGTAACACCAGGAAGACATCTCCATGTTAGGAGTAGAGTTGAAGTTAACAGAATATGTCCAGCACTGTGGTGTGTAGCCCATAAATAATAATTGTGCACATTACCAGAACAACATACTGTCAACTGCAAGATCATTTTGCTGCTTGTAGCGTATGCTCATCCTGTACAGTGTTGTAGTAGATCCGTCTCTTCAGTGTTCACTGCAACAAAAGTAAGACATTGCATTAATATTACAGACGTTTGGGGGCTGAAATCTCACTTCGCTGCGGACAATTTCCCTTTGCATAAGATTCTTGTGATTATGTCAATGATGATCAATAACTGCATCATAACACAGCCGCTCTATACAGAAGATGTACTTGCTCTCATTGGTCATTGAGGTAATACGTCACACAATGTACAGATATAGCAAGGATTATTTCTCCCACTTGTGCATTATGGCATTATGATGGGAAATGTTGTGAGATTCTGCATTATCAGCATCACTGAATCTTTTGGAAATTAAGTGATATTCTATGTTTTAATGCAATATTATGGGTGATCAGCCGGTAAAATAATAATAGCTTGCTGTATCTGTAGCCATGCTCTACCCATGATGTGCTGAACCAATGACTGCAGAGAGATTCAGAGTGCTAAACATGACTGGAACGCATCTCTGAATAATGGGCAGCAAAGCAGTGCAGAATAGGAGGTGAAAGTATTTAAAATGGAAGATCCTTAGCAGCTGTGTGGAGAGTAGACAGTACAGACTGACCAAGTAAATGGTAAAAGGAGTAACTTCAACATTACTTGGCTTTGTTCTCCACATTGAAGCTTTCCTCCTCTTTAAATCACTAATACTGATGCCATGTGTAACCTGTACTGAGAGTTATATAATCTACTGGCCTAGATGAAACCATATGATGCAAACAGGATCCATCCCACTCCAGATTCATAGAATTGAACCACCTCAACCTTTCATAACAATCACATAGAACTGCAGCTGTGCGCTACTGCACATGTTCTTGTTATGAATGGTAGTAGATGTGGTCCTTGGGTCTTTACTTCATACTGTAGCCACACTCTACTCATGATGTATTGAATCAACGAAAACTTGCATGGTTCAGATCACAGGAAGGGGTAGAGTAGAGATGAAAATATTCAATGTGAAACCCGTAGCAGCCGGATTGTGTGGAGTCAATAAAACGACAAATACTAAATGGTAAATGAGAAATATACACATTGCTTATCTGTCTCTGTGTAGTAATTTTCCTTCTCTTCAACTGTCCTTCAAATTTTCTCTTTTGCAAGAAAAGGAACACATGGCTTCAATATTCACTTCTGTTCTGCAGTCATCCCTCCTGAAATAAAAGTTAAGCATTGCATTGTTATTATGATAATACATACAATAAACCTTGCTCCAAACCATTTGATGCAAAGCAAATCCACCTCCCACCCACAGCTGTGCTCCTTCTAGAGCATGCATGTCAAACTCCAGTCCTCGAGGGTCCCAAACAGGCCAGGTTTTCAGTAGGGATATCCTGAAAACCTGGCCTGTTTGCTGCCCTCGAGGACTGGAGTTTGACATCCTTGTTCTTGAGCTTCTACCACGCAAGTCATCCATGTGAGTGACACTGTACTGCAGTCCTGGTCTGCACACAATCTACTGAATCAATGACATCACACTGTAAAGGCAATCTACAAGATGTATTAGTTGTCCACACTTCCGAAATGTTACTTTTATGTCCAAATCACTTATTCCCATGACCTGATATTTGTATTTGTTATTTATAGGATTGTCACAAAGAGTTGATGAGGTCACCAAATGATAGTATGTAGAGAGAAAGAGAGATCTCAGAACAGAGCCCTGATGTATACCCACAGACAGATCAATAGAAGACGAAGACATGTTAGCAACAGAGATGGAGAATGTGTGACAGGAAAGTTATGATGAAAACCAGGATAGAACTGTGTTACGGATACCAAGAGAGAGTTTAGAATATGAAGGAGGAGAGTGATTGAGAGCATCAAACGCAGCAGATAGATCAAGTAGGATTAGTAGGGAAAAGTGACCTTGGGAATTTGCTTTAAGCACAGTCTGTAGAACGAGCTGTACGAAAGGCAGGTTGTAAAGGATCCAGGAGGGAATGTGATTTAAGAATGTTGACATTCTAGCAATTAGGAGACAAACAGCAGGAGGGATACAGGGCGGTAGTTAGTAAGGCACATAGGGTGTAGGTTGTTTCTGAGAAAAGGGTGACCACTACAGGCTTAAAGTAAGAGGGTAAAGAGCCAGAGAATAGGGAGGAATTGAAGATGTGGGTGAGAGTGGGGACTAAGAGATGCAGTAAGGTGTGAGGGGATACGATCTAGAGGGCATGTGGTAGAGGGAGAAGAGAAGATGATTAGCTTCCAGCTCTGTAAGAGAAGAAAAGGAGTCAAATGCAGAAGGAGAATTAGGTAGAAGGAGAGAAGGGGGAAGGGACAGAAGGAATCTCCTTGTGGGTGGCATCCACCTTGCCTCTGAAGTAGTCAAATGCTTGAGGAGAAGTAGGAAGGAAGGATGGCAAGTGTGAGGAGAAGGTTAGTGGAGGGAGTCAAATACAGGGAAAAAAAGACAGCGTAAATTAAATTTGAGTGTTGATGAATGTGAAAAAAAAGTAGTGTGGTTTGGCCCCAGAGAGCAGCTTTATACAGGACTGGAGACATTTTTACTGTAGAAAAATCAAATATCAATTGTGTGATTTCCTTCATAGGCATTAAGAACAGCGAGTGGAAGTGTGATGAACATGTTTGGGAATTTAGCCAAGGGTGTGGGCTAGAGGGACAAGTGTGTCAGAGCCTAGAGGGGGCATATAGATAGGAGGATAGCATTGTAAGAGTTAATAAGATTGTTAGTTTAAGCGGAAAGAGAGAGAGAGCAGAGAGGTTAGAGTAGATGTCAGAGGAGAGTTTAATTAAGCAGAGGCAAATCAGTGGGACAGGTAAGATGGGGTGAGGGGAATGACTGATTGTGAATGATGAGAGCAGAAGAGGTCATGTACAACTAGAGCCTTGTTAGTCAGAGAACGGACATTCCAGATGGCATAGGAGAAGGGAAGAGAAAAGTAAGGAAAGGAATGTGGATTACATTAGATAGGTTAACACTCTTAGCAGGGAGGCCCGATGTGTATATGAGCAGGTTCAAGATTATAAGAGATATCCCACACATCAGCAAACATAGAAGGAGACACAGAGATAGGTGTAGAGAGAGACAGAGATAGCTCTATGTAGAGAGAGAGGGACGTAGAGAGAATGAGACAGATAGGCGCAGAGAGAGGGGGCGCAGAGAGAGGAGGCGCCAAAAGAGGGGGCGCAGAGAGAGGGGGCCCAGAGAATAGGATATTAAAGAGTGCTTTTCATTGAGCAGTGCAGAAATAGCTGCAATAGAGGTCTGTACAAATGGTGCAGTGTGTAGACACATGCAAAGGTAGGGGAAGGAAAGAGGAGAACATGTGGATAAAAGCAGGAGTGTGGAAGTTAGAGAAATTAGAAAAGTTTAACAGAGGAGTGAGGAAACAGCAAGCAGAAAGAACAAGAGAGAGGTTACATTGGGATGACGTTCTGTGGTAAAGAGAAAATGCTAGGAGAGAGCTTTCAAATATTAGAGGACATGAATTGAGGGAGCAAATGTATAAATCAAAACCTGAGGGGGAGGTATAGCACGAAAGCTTGCACAGCAGATTATAGTCTTAATGTTGCGTGTACCTGTCAGGGTATTCAAGAAGTTAAATTCTCACAAGTGCAGAGTTCATGATGAAATGCTGAATCTAGTCCCCCTCCAATTTAATTTTAATATAACTTTTCCATTCTTCATTACTGCAAAAAGCAAACAAAACCAAACCACATTGCATTACTATTTTCAAAATGGATTGAATGGCATATTCAACAGTGACTGTGTGATGCCAATATTCCCCACTCACTCGTAGTGAAGCACATATTGTACTAGTGTTGAAAGTAGGCCGGTAGAGTCAGGTACGCAGTACTGATAAAACAATAAGTGCCCGTCGTAAGTACCAGCTCCGCAACAGTGCAGGCATCACATTAGTGACGTGGATGAACATATATGGATAAGCCCATATTAAGGCATCACGTGACCAGAGCCGTCACTGACTGGGTATACGTAAAGACGCAGGGAGATGCAAGGAAAGGGAGGGAGAGAGACAGGGAGAAGATGTGAAACGGAGGAAGGCACGGATGGAGGGAGTTCTTCCGAGCTTCTGCGGGCCTCTCTCTTTCACTGGTGCATGCCGGGAGCTGGTCCCAACATCCACAAAGTGTGTGTGTATTATTGGTTGTATTTTATGGGGGTAGGAGGGTAGTGTGTATATTGTGTGTGTGGGAGTATTATATTGTGTGTAGAGGTGCAGAGGAGAGTACTAGATTGTGTATCTTGTGTAAGGGTGTTGTGTATATTGTGTTTGGAGCTATAATATTATTGGGGAGATTAGTATTGAGGAGGTATTATAGTGTGTATTGTGGGGAGTATTAGTGTGTGTATTGTTTGTGGGTGACAGATGCTGGGGGTATGCAGCAATCCCTGCACTGAGGTCCGAGGCGGCTCTGCATCGCTCGCACGCACTGTGGACGACCAAGCATGTGCCCATGATAATCATGGCCTTAGAGGGATGAGTGTGTCAGAGCCTAGAAGGGGTATATATATAATGGAGGAGGGAGGAGGAAGGAGGAGGAGGGAGGAGGAGATGATAGCATTGTAAAAGTTAACAAGATAGTTAGTTTAAGCAGAAAGTGAGGAGAGGTTAGAGATAAGGGTAGATGTCAGAGGAGAGAGTTCAATTAAGCTGAGGTATCGAGTAGGACAGGGGTGAGGGGAATGAGAGGTGGTGGATGATGAGAGCAGAAGAGGTCATGTACAAATAGACCTTGTTAGTCAGAGAGCAGTCATTCCAGAGGGCACGTGAGAAGTGAAGAGTAAAGTGAGACATGGAATGTGGATTACATTAGATGGGTTAATACGCTTAGCAGGGAGGTGGAGAGAGAGAGGCAAGAGGCAGAGAGTGGTGCAGGGGTTGAGGAAGAGATGTTGCATGTACCTTATCAGAACATTAAAGAACATCAATTCACACTGGTGCAGAGTTGATGATGAATCCAGTTCACCTCCAATTCAATTTTAACAGAAATGTTTCATTCTTCATTACTGAAAAAAAAGAAAAGTAAAAAACATTTCATTACTATTTTCAAAATGGATTGAATTCCCCCAACAATGACTATGTGTTACCAATATATCCCTCTCAGTCCCACTGCAGCATATACTGTACCAGTGTGAAAGTAGGAAGGTACACAGTACCGGTAAAACAATACGTGCCGGTACTATGCACCATATGAATTATAAGGGGATGTAAATCTCCCAGTCTCTCTCCATATCCGCAACAGAGCGGGCTCCGGTCAGTGGCATGGATGCCCATATATGGGTATGCTCATATTTGGGCATCCCATGTCACTGACCGGAGCCGGCTCTGAGTATAGGGATATATGCGGAGACGCACAGGTGCAAGGAAATGGGAGGAGGCACGGTGAGAAACAGGGAGAGACCACAGGAAGATAGAGGGCAACAACTTCCACAAGGTACTTGTATGGGTATAATTGTTTGTATTTTGTGCAGAGGGGGTAATTTCAGATAAAATACAATTCTCCACCCTCTACGAAACAATTCCACTTTGTTCAGTAAGCCAGAAAGTCTTGGTCCCATGTGGACTGAATTTAATGCAAATAAGGTCCTTAATACACAAGTAAAGAATAAAGTTACTTATTCTCTACTGTAAGAAGTGCCACATTGCCCACTATTTGGGTCCTGTGCCCAGATTGTGACCATGCATGGCAGAGGTGAGATTCCCCCAACTCCAATTTGCTACACTCTCCAAGAGAGATAATTGTGATCAGAGGTGGAACTAGGGGAGGGTGTGAGCAGGGTCACTGCCCAGGGAGTAACCTGACTGGGGGCACGGAAATCTCATTTAGTGCATATGTTGCGGCACTGCATTGATTGACCGGTCAATCTGCACTGCTGCCTGTCACAGTGACATCCTGATCGGGCACTGTGATCAGCTATAGCACTGACCCAGGTGAGATAGTTCAGCACTTTACAAGGAGGGAACAGATGTTGTGGGTGACAGATGCTGGAGGTAGGCCAAGACTGTTGGCCAGAGTAACGTGGAGACTTACTGCACTCTGCATGCCCATCCTCTCCCTGACATCAGGGGAAGGAAGTGGCCCTGGGGTGTGTGTAGGTATGCCAGATGTCAGTGTATGCATAAGTAAGTATGCCTGTGTAGTGGGAGGTGTAGGGGCGTTAAGCTGGAGGACTTAAAACAGGCACAAAAGCACATAGATACCTCTGATTATACCGCACCAAATGCTGATAATATCATGCTGTAGCTGCACTTTACAGAAGATGATGCAGATGTCATCATTGGTTGGTGGGTTCATTAAATCAATCCATCATATCATAACCACACTGTGCATATGATGTACTGAATCAGTAACACCAGGAAGACATCTCCATGTTAGGAGTAGAGTTGAAGTTAACAGAATATGTCCAGCACTGTGGTGTGTAGCCCATAAATAATAATTGTGCACATTACCAGAACAACATACTGTCAACTGCAAGATCATTTTGCTGCTTGTAGCGTATGCTCATCCTGTACAGTGTTGTAGTAGATCCGTCTCTTCAGTGTTCACTGCAACAAAAGTAAGACATTGCATTAATATTACAGACGTTTGGGGGCTGAAATCTCACTTCGCTGCGGACAATTTCCCTTTGCATAAGATTCTTGTGATTATGTCAATGATGATCAATAACTGCATCATAACACAGCCTCTCTATACAGAAGATGTACTTGCTCTCAATGGTCATGGAGGTAATACGTCACACAATGTACAGATATAGCAAGGATTATTTCTCCCACTGGTGCATTATGGCATTATGATGGGAAATGTTGTGAGATTCTGCATTATCAGCATCACTGAATCTTTTGGAAATTAAGTGATATTCTATGTTTTAATGCAATATTATGGATGATCAGCCGGTAAAATAATAATAGCTTGCTGTATCTGTAGCCATGCTCTACCCATGATGTGCTGAACCAATGACTGCAGAGAGATTCAGAGTGGTAAACATGACTGGAACGCATCTCTGAATAATGGGCAGCAAAGCAGTGCAGAATAGGAGGTGAAAGTATTTAAAATGGAAGATCCTTAGCAGCTGTGTGGGGAGTAGACAGTACAGACTGACCAAGTAAATGGTAAAAGGAGTAACTTCAACATTACTTGGCTTTGTTCTCCACATTGAAGCTTTCCTCCTCTTTAAATCACTAATACTGATGCCATGTGTAACCTGTACTGAAAGTTATATAATCTACTGGCCTAGATGAAACCATATGATGCAAACAGGATCCATCCCACTCCAGATTCATAGAATTGAACCACCTCAACCTTTCATAACAATCACATAGAACTGCAGCTGTGCGCTACTGCACATGTTCTTGTTATGAATGGTAGTAGATGTGGTCCTTGGGTCTTTACTTCATACTGTAGCCACCCTCTACTCATGATGTATTGAATCAACGAAAACTTGCATGGTTCAGATCACAGGAAGGGGTAGAGTAGAGATGAAAATATTCAATGTGAAACCCGTAGCAGCCGGATTGTGTGGAGTCAATAAAACGACAAATACTAAATGGTAAATGAGAAATATACACATTGCTTATCTGTCTCTGTGTAGTAATTTTCCTTCTCTTCAACTGTCCTTCAAATTTTCTCTTTTGCAAGAAAAGGAACACATGGCTTCAATATTCACTTCTGTTCTGCAGTCATCCCTCCTGAAATAAAAGTTAAGCATTGCATTGTTATTATGTTACTACATACAATAAACCTTGCTCCAAACCATTTGATGCAAATCAAATCCACCTCCCACCCACAGCTGTGCTCCTTCTAGAGCATGCATGTCAAACTCCAGTCCTCGAGGGTCCCAAACAGGCCAGGTTTTCAGTAGGGATATCCTGAAAACCTGGCCTGTTTGCTGCCCTCGAGGACTGGAGTTTGACATCCTTGTTCTTGAGCTTCTACCACGCAAGTCATCCATGTGAGTGACACTGTACTGCAGTCCTGGTCTGCACACAATCTACTGAATCAATGACATCACACTGTAAAGGCAATCTACAAGATGTATTAGTTGTCCACACTTCCGAAATGTTACTTTTATGTCCAAATCACTTATTCCCATGACCTGATATTTGTATTTGTTATTTATAGGATTGTCACAAAGAGTTGATGAGGTCACCAAATGATAGTATGTAGAGAGAAAGAGAGATCTCAGAACAGAGCCCTGATGTATACCCACAGACAGATCAATAGAAGACGAAGACATGTTAGCAACAGAGATGGAGAATGTGTGACAGGAAAGTTATGATGAAAACCAGGATAGAACTGTGTTACGGATACCAAGAGAGAGTTTAGAATATGAAGGAGGAGAGTGATTGAGAGCATCAAACGCAGCAGATAGATCAAGTAGGATTAGTAGGGAAAAGTGACCTTGGGAATTTGCTTTAAGCACAGTCTGTAGAACGAGCTGTACGAAAGGCAGGTTGTAAAGGATCCAGGAGGGAATGTGATTTAAGAATGTTGACATTCTAGCAATTAGGAGACAAACAGCAGGAGGGATACAGGGCGGTAGTTAGTAAGGCACATAGGGTGTAGGTTGTTTCTGAGAAAAGGGTGACCACTACAGGCTTAAAGTAAGAGGGTAAAGAGCCAGAGAATAGGGAGGAATTGAAGATGTGGGTGAGAGTGGGGACTAAGAGATGCAGTAAGGTGTGAGGGGATACGATCTAGAGGGCATGTGGTAGAGGGAGAAGAGAAGATGATTAGCTTCCAGCTCTGTAAGAGAAGAAAAGGAGTCAAATGCAGAAGGAGAATTAGATAGAAGGAGAGAAGGGGGAAGGGACAGAAGGAATCTCCTTGTGGGTGGCATCCACCTTGCCTCTGAAGTAGTCAAATGCTTGAGGAGAAGTGAAGGAAGGATGGCAAGTGTGAGGAGAAGGTTAGTGGAGGGAGTCAAATACAGGGAAAAAAAGACAGCGTAAATTAAATTTGAGTGTTGATGAATGTGAAAAAAAAGTAGTGTGGTTTGGCCCCAGAGAGCAGCTTTATACAGGACTGGAGACATTTTTACTGTAGAAAAATCAAATATCAATTGTGTGATTTCCTTCATAGGCATTAAGAACAGCGAGTGGAAGTGTGATGAACATGTTTGGGAATTTAGCCAAGGGTGTGGGCTAGAGGGACAAGTGTGTCAGAGCCTAGAGGGGGCATATAGATAGGAGGATAGCATTGTAAGAGTTAATAAGATTGTTAGTTTAAGCGGAAAGAGAGAGAGAGCAGAGAGGTTAGAGTAGATGTCAGAGGAGAGTTTAATTAAGCAGAGGCAAATCAGTGGGACAGGTAAGATGGGGTGAGGGGAATGACTGATTGTGAATGATGAGAGCAGAAGAGGTCATGTACAACTAGAGCCTTGTTAGTCAGAGAACGGACATTCCAGATGGCATAGGAGAAGGGAAGAGAAAAGTAAGGAAAGGAATGTGGATTACATTAGATAGGTTAACACTCTTAGCAGGGAGGCAGAGGCAGGGAGGCCCGATGTGTATATGAGCAGGTTCAAGATTATAAGAGATATCCCACACATCAGCAAACATAGAAGGAGACACAGAGATAGGTGTAGAGAGAGACAGAGATAGCTCTATGTAGAGAGAGAGGGACGTAGAGAGAATGAGACAGATAGGCGCAGAGAGAGGGGGCGCAGAGAGAGGAGGCGCCAAAAGAGGGGGCGCAGAGAGAGGGGGCACAGAGAATAGGATATTAAAGAGTGCTTTTCATTGAGCAGTGCAGAAATAGCTGCAATAGAGGTCTGTACAAATGGTGCAGTGTGTAGACACATGCAAAGGTAGGGGAAGGAAAGAGGAGAACATGTGGATAAAAGCAGGAGTGTGGAAGTTAGAGAAATTAGAAAAGTTTAACAGAGGAGTGAGGAAACAGCAAGCAGAAAGAACAAGAGAGAGGTTACATTGGGATGACGTTCTGTGGTAAAGAGAAAATGCTAGGAGAGAGCTTTCAAATATTAGAGGACATGAATTGAGGGAGCAAATGTATAAATCAAAACCTGAGGGGGAGGTATAGCACGAAAGCTTGCACAGCAGATTATAGTCTTAATGTTGCGTGTACCTGTCAGGGTATTCAAGAAGTTAAATTCTCACAAGTGCAGAGTTCATGATGAAATGCTGAATCTAGTCCCCCTCCAATTTAATTTTAATATAACTTTTCCATTCTTCATTACTGCAAAAAGCAAACAAAACAAAACCACATTGCATTACTATTTTCAAAATGGATTGAATGGCATATTCAACAGTGACTGTGTGATGCCAATATTCCCCACTCACTCGTAGTGAAGCACATATTGTACTAGTGTTGAAAGTAGGCCGGTAGAGTCAGGTACGCAGTACTGATAAAACAATAAGTGCCCGTCGTAAGTACCAGCTCCGCAACAGTGCGGGCATCACATTAGTGACGTGGATGAACATATATGGATAAGCCCATATTAAGGCATCACGTGACCAGAGCCGTCACTGACTGGGTATACGTAAAGACGCAGGGAGATGCAAGGAAAGGGAGGGAGAGAGACAGGGAGAAGATGTGAAACGGAGGAAGGCACGGATGGAGGGAGTTCTTCCGAGCTTCTGCGGGCCTCTCTCTTTCACTGGTGCATGCCGGGAGCTGGTCCCAACATCCACAAAGTGTGTGTGTATTATTGGTTGTATTTTATGGGGGTAGGAGGGTAGTGTGTATATTGTGTGTGTGGGAGTATTATATTGTGTGTAGAGGTGCAGAGGAGAGTACTAGATTGTGTATCTTGTGTAAGGGTGTTGTGTATATTGTGTTTGGAGCTATAATATTATTGGGGAGATTAGTATTGAGGAGGTATTATAGTGTGTATTGTGGGGAGTATTAGTGTGTGTATTGTTTGTGGGTGACAGATGCTGGGGGTATGCAGCAATCCCTGCACTGAGGTCCGAGGCGGCTCTGCATCGCTCGCACGCACTGTGGACGACCAAGCATGTGCCCATGATAATCATGGCCTTAGAGGGATGAGTGTGTCAGAGCCTAGAAGGGGTATATATATAATGGAGGAGGGAGGAGGAAGGAGGAGGAGGGAGGAGGAGATGATAGCATTGTAAAAGTTAACAAGATAGTTAGTTTAAGCAGAAAGTGAGGAGAGGTTAGAGATAAGGGTAGATGTCAGAGGAGAGAGTTCAATTAAGCTGAGGTATCGAGTAGGACAGGGGTGAGGGGAATGAGAGGTGGTGGATGAGAGCAGAAGAGGTCATGTACAAATAGACCTTGTTAGTCAGAGAGCAGTCATTCCAGAGGGCACGTGAGAAGTGAAGAGTAAAGTGAGACATGGAATGTGGATTACATTAGATGGGTTAATACGCTTAGCAGGGAGGTGGAGAGAGAGAGGCAAGAGGCAGAGAGTGGTGCAGGGGTTGAGGAAGAGATGTTGCATGTACCTTATCAGAACATTAAAGAACATCAATTCACACTGGTGCAGAGTTGATGATGAATCCAGTTCACCTCCAATTCAATTTTAACAGAAATGTTTCATTCTTCATTACTGAAAAAAAAGAAAAGTAAAAAACATTTCATTACTATTTTCAAAATGGATTGAATTCCCCCAACAATGACTATGTGTTACCAATATATCCCTCTCAGTCCCACTGCAGCATATACTGTACCAGTGTGGAAGTAGGAAGGTACACAGTACCGGTAAAACAATACGTGCCGGTACTATGCACCATATGAATTATAAGGGGATGTAAATCTCCCAGTCTCTCTCCATATCCGCAACAGAGCGGGCTCCGGTCAGTGGCATGGATGCCCATATATGGGTATGCTCATATTTGGGCATCCCATGTCACTGACCGGAGCCGGCTCTGAGTATAGGGATATATGCGGAGACGCAGAGGTGCAAGGAAATGGGAGGAGGCACGGTGAGAAACAGGGAGAGACCACAGGAAGATAGAGGGCAACAACTTCCACAAGGTACTTGTATGGGTATAATTGTTTGTATTTTGTGCAGAGGGGGTAATTTCAGATAAAATACAATTCTCCACCCTCTACGAAACAATTCCACTTTGTTCAGTAAGCCAGAAAGTCTTGGTCCCATGTGGACTGAATTTAATGCAAATAAGGTCCTTAATACACAAGTAAAGAATAAAGTTACTTATTCTCTACTGTAAGAAGTGCCACATTGCCCACTATTTGGGTCCTGTGCCCAGATTGTGACCATGCATGGCAGAGGTGAGATTCCCCCAACTCCAATTTGCTACACTCTCCAAGAGAGATAATTGTGATCAGAGGTGGAACTAGGGGAGGGTGTGAGCAGGGTCACTGCCCAGGGAGTAACCTGACTGGGGGCACGGAAATCTCATTTAGTGCATATGTTGCGGCACTGCATTGATTGACCGGTCAATCTGCACTGCTGCCTGTCACAGTGACATCCTGATCGGGCACTGTGATCAGCTATAGCACTGACCCAGGTGAGATAGTTCAGCACTTTACAAGGAGGGAACAGATGTTGTGGGTGACAGATGCTGGAGGTAGGCCAAGACTGTTGGCCAGAGTAACGTGGAGACTTACTGCACTCTGCATGCCCATCCTCTCCCTGACATCAGGGGAAGGAAGTGGCCCTGGGGTGTGTGTAGGTATGCCAGATGTCAGTGTATGCATAAGTAAGTATGCCTGTGTAGTGGGAGGTGTAGGGGCGTTAAGCTGGAGGACTTAAAACAGGCACAAAAGCACATAGATACCTCTGATTATACCGCACCAAATGCTGATAATATCATGCTGTAGCTGCACTTTACAGAAGATGATGCAGATGTCATCATTGGTTGGTGGGTTCATTAAATCAATCCATCATATCATAACCACACTGTGCATATGATGTACTGAATCAGTAACACCAGGAAGACATCTCCATGTTAGGAGTAGAGTTGAAGTTAACAGAATATGTCCAGCACTGTGGTGTGTAGCCCATAAATAATAATTGTGCACATTACCAGAACAACATACTGTCAACTGCAAGATCATTTTGCTGCTTGTAGCGTATGCTCATCCTGTACAGTGTTGTAGTAGATCCGTCTCTTCAGTGTTCACTGCAACAAAAGTAAGACATTGCATTAATATTACAGACGTTTGGGGGCTGAAATCTCACTTCGCTGCGGACAATTTCCCTTTGCATAAGATTCTTGTGATTATGTCAATGATGATCAATAACTGCATCATAACACAGCCGCTCTATACAGAAGATGTACTTGCTCTCATCGGTCATTGAGGTAATACGTCACACAATGTACAGATATAGCAAGGATTATTTCTCCCACTGGTGCATTATGGCATTATGATGGGAAATGTTGTGAGATTCTGCATTATCAGCATCACTGAATCTTTTGGAAATTAAGTGATATTCTATGTTTTAATGCAATATTATGGGTGATCAGCCGGTAAAATAATAATAGCTTGCTGTATCTGTAGCCATGCTCTACCCATGATGTGCTGAACCAATGACTGCAGAGAGATTCAGAGTGCTAAACATGACTGGAACGCATCTCTGAATAATGGGCAGCAAAGCAGTGCAGAATAGGAGGTGAAAGTATTTAAAATGGAAGATCCTTAGCAGCTGTGTGGAGAGTAGACAGTACAGACTGACCAAGTAAATGGTAAAAGGAGTAACTTCAACATTACTTGGCTTTGTTCTCCACATTGAAGCTTTCCTCCTCTTTAAATCACTAATACTGATGCCATGTGTAACCTGTACTGAGAGTTATATAATCTACTGGCCTAGATGAAACCATATGATGCAAACAGGATCCATCCCACTCCAGATTCATAGAATTGAACCACCTCAACCTTTCATAACAATCACATAGAACTGCAGCTGTGCGCTACTGCACATGTTCTTGTTATGAATGGTAGTAGATGTGGTCCTTGGGTCTTTACTTCATACTGTAGCCACCCTCTACTCATGATGTATTGAATCAACGAAAACTTGCATGGTTCAGATCACAGGAAGGGGTAGAGTAGAGATGAAAATATTCAATGTGAAACCCGTAGCAGCCGGATTGTGTGGAGTCAATAAAACGACAAATACTAAATGGTAAATGAGAAATATACACATTGCTTATCTGTCTCTGTGTAGTAATTTTCCTTCTCTTCAACTGTCCTTCAAATTTTCTCTTTTGCAAGAAAAGGAACACATGGCTTCAATATTCACTTCTGTTCTGCAGTCATCCCTCCTGAAATAAAAGTTAAGCATTGCATTGTTATTATGATAATACATACAATAAACCTTGCTCCAAACCATTTGATGCAAAGCAAATCCACCTCCCACCCACAGCTGTGCTCCTTCTAGAGCATGCATGTCAAACTCCAGTCCTCGAGGGTCCCAAACAGGCCAGGTTTTCAGTAGGGATATCCTGAAAACCTGGCCTGTTTGCTGCCCTCGAGGACTGGAGTTTGACATCCTTGTTCTTGAGCTTCTACCACGCAAGTCATCCATGTGAGTGACACTGTACTGCAGTCCTGGTCTGCACACAATCTACTGAATCAATGACATCACACTGTAAAGGCAATCTACAAGATGTATTAGTTGTCCACACTTCCGAAATGTTACTTTTATGTCCAAATCACTTATTCCCATGACCTGATATTTGTATTTGTTATTTATAGGATTGTCACAAAGAGTTGATGAGGTCACCAAATGATAGTATGTAGAGAGAAAGAGAGATCTCAGAACAGAGCCCTGATGTATACCCACAGACAGATCAATAGAAGACGAAGACATGTTAGCAACAGAGATGGAGAATGTGTGACAGGAAAGTTATGATGAAAACCAGGATAGAACTGTGTTACGGATACCAAGAGAGAGTTTAGAATATGAAGGAGGAGAGTGATTGAGAGCATCAAACGCAGCAGATAGATCAAGTAGGATTAGTAGGGAAAAGTGACCTTGGGAATTTGCTTTAAGCACAGTCTGTAGAACGAGCTGTACGAAAGGCAGGTTGTAAAGGATCCAGGAGGGAATGTGATTTAAGAATGTTGACATTCTAGCAATTAGGAGACAAACAGCAGGAGGGATACAGGGCGGTAGTTAGTAAGGCACATAGGGTGTAGGTTGTTTCTGAGAAAAGGGTGACCACTACAGGCTTAAAGTAAGAGGGTAAAGAGCCAGAGAATAGGGAGGAATTGAAGATGTGGGTGAGAGTGGGGACTAAGAGATGCAGTAAGGTGTGAGGGGATACGATCTAGAGGGCATGTGGTAGAGGGAGAAGAGAAGATGATTAGCTTCCAGCTCTGTAAGAGAAGAAAAGGAGTCAAATGCAGAAGGAGAATTAGGTAGAAGGAGAGAAGGGGGAAGGGACAGAAGGAATCTCCTTGTGGGTGGCATCCACCTTGCCTCTGAAGTAGTCAAATGCTTGAGGAGAAGTGAAGGAAGGATGGCAAGTGTGAGAAGAAGGTTAGTGGAGGGAGTCAAATACAGGGGAAAAAAGACAGCGTAAATTAAATTTGTGTGTTGATGAATATGGAAAAAAAAGTAGTGTGGTTTGGCCCCAGAGAGCAGCTTTATACAGGACTGGAGACATTTTTACTGTAGAAAAATCAAACATCAAGTGTGAGATTTCCTTCATAGGCATTAAGAACAGCGAGTGGAAGTGTGATGAACATGTTTGGGAATTTAGCCAAGGGTGTGGGTTAGAGGGACGAGTGTGTCAGAGCTTGAAGGGGCATATAGAGGATAGCATTGTAAGAGTTAATAAGATTGTCAGTTTAAGCAGAAAGAGAGAGAGAGAGCAGAGAGGTTAGAGTAGATGTCAGAGGAGAGTTTAATTAAGCAGAGGAAAATCAGTGGGACAGGTAAGATGGGGTGAGGGGAATGACTGATTGTGAATGATGAGAGCAGAAGAGGTCATGTACAACTAGACCCTTGTTAGTAAGAGTGGACATTCCAGAGGGCACAGGAGAAGGGAAGAGAAAAGTAAGGAAAGGAATGTGGATTACATTAGATAGGTTAACACTCTTAGCAGGGAGGCAGAGGCAGGGAGGCCCGATGTGTATATGAGCAGGTTCAAGATTATAAGAGATATCCCACACATCAGCAAACATAGAAGGAGACACAGAGATAGGTGTAGAGAGAGACAGAGATAGCTCTATGTAGAGAGAGAGGGACGTAGAGAGAATGAGACAGATAGGCGCAGAGAGAGGGGGCGCAGAGAGAGGAGGCGCCAAAAGAGGGGGCGCAGAGAGAGGGGGCACAGAGAATAGGATATTAAAGAGTGCTTTTCATTGAGCAGTGCAGAAATAGCTGCAATAGAGGTCTGTACAAATGGTGCAGTGTGTAGACACATGCAAAGGTAGGGGAAGGAAAGAGAACATGTGGATAAAAGCAGGAGTGTGGAAGTTAGAGAAATTAGAAAAGTTTAACAGAGGAGTGAGGAAACAGCAAGCAGAGAGAACAAGACAGAGGTTACATTGGGATGACGTTCTGTGGTAGAGAGAAAATGCTAGGAGAGAGCTTTCAAATATTAGAGGACATGACTTGAGGGAGCAAATGTATAAATCAAAACCTGAGGGGGAGGTATAGCACGAAAGCTTGCACAGCAGATTATAGTCTTAAAGTTGCGTGTACCTGTCAGGGCATTCAAGAAGGTAAATTCTCACAAGTGCAGAGTTCATGATGAAATGCTGAATCCAGTTCCCCTCCAATTTAATTTTAATATAACTTATCCATTCTTCATTACTGCAAAAAGCAAACAAAACAAAACCACATTGCATTACTATTTTCAAAATGGATTGAATGGCATATTCAACAGTGACTGTGTGATGCCAATATTCCCCACTCACTCGTAGTGAAGCACTTATTGTACTAGTGTTGAAAGTAGGCCGGTAGAGTCAGGTACGCAGTACTGATAAAACAATAAGTGCGCGTCGTAAGTACCAGCTCCGCAACAGTGCGGGCATCACATTAGTGACGTGGATGAACATATATGGATAAGCCCATATTAAGGCATCACGTGACCAGAGCCGTCACTGACTGGGTATACGTAAAGACGCAGGGAGATGCAAGGAAAGGGAGGGAGAGAGACAGGGAGAAGATGGGAAACGGAGGGAGGCACGGATGGAGAGAGGGAGTTCTTCCGAGCTTCTGCTGGCCTCTCTCTTTCACTGGTGCATGCCGGGAGCTGGTCCCAACATCCACAAAGTGTGTGTGTATTATTGGTTGTATTTTATGGGGGTAGGAGGGTAGTGTGTATATTGTGTGTGTGGGAGTATTATATTGTGTGTAGAGGTGCAGAGGAGAGTACTAGATTGTGTATCTTGTGTAAGGGTGTTGTGTATATTGTGTTTGGAGCTATAATATTATTGGAGAGATTAGTATTGAGGAGGTATTATAGTGTGTATTGTGGGGAGTATTAGTGTGTGTATTGTTTGTGGGTGACAGATGCTGGGGTATGCAGCAATCCCTGCACTGAGGTCCGAGGCGGCTCTGCATCGCTCGCACGCACTGTGGATGACCAAGCATGTGCCCATGATAATCATGGCCTTAGAGGGATGAGTGTGTCAGAGCCTAGAAGGGGCATATAGGGTTAGGGTTAACCAAATATATAATGGAGGAGGGAGGAGGGAGGAGGAGGAGATGATAGCATTGTAAAAGTTAACAAGATAGTTAGTTTAAGCAGAAAGTGAGGAGAGGTTAGAGATAAGGGTAGATGTCAGAGGAGAGAGTTCAATTAAGCTGAGGTATCTAGTAGGACAGGGGTGAGGGGAATGAGAAGTGGTGGATGATGAGAGCAGAAGAGGTCATGTACAAATAGACCTTGTTAGTCAGAGAGCAGACATTCCAGAGGGCACGTGAGAAGTGAAGAGTAAAGTGAGACATGGAATGTGGATTACATTAGATGGGTTAATACGCTTAGCAGGGAGGTGGAGAGAGAGAGGCAAGAGGCAGAGAGTGGTGTAGGGGTTGAGGAAGAGATGTTGCATGTACCTTATCAGAACATTAAAGAACATCAATTCACACTGGTGCAGAGTTGATGATGATTCCAGTTCACCTCCAATTCAATTTTAACAGAACTTTTTCATTCTTCATTACTGCAAAAAAAAAAAAGTATAAAACATTGCATTACTATTTTCAAAATGGATTGAATTCCCCCAACAATAACTATGTGTTACCAATATATCCCTCTCAGTCCCACTGCAGCACATACTGTACCAGTGTGAAAGTAGGAAGGTACACAGTAACGGTAAAACAATACGTGCCGGTACTATGCACCATATGAATTATAAGGGGATGTAAATCTCCCAGTCTCTCTCCATATCCGCAACAGAGTGGGCTCCGGTCAGTGGCATGGATGCCCATGTATGGATATGCTCATATTTGGGCATCCCATGTCACTGACCGGAGCCGGCTCTGAGTATAGGGATATATGCGGAGACGCAGAGGTGCAAGGAAATGGGAGGAGGCACGGTGAGAAACAGGGAGAGACCACAGGAAGATAGAGGGCAACAACTTCCACAAGGTACTTGTATGGGTATAATTGTTTGTATTTTGTGCAGAGGGGGTAATTTCAGATAAAATACAATTCTCCACCCTCTACGAAATAATTCCACTTTGTTCAGTAAGCCAGAAAGTCTTGGTCCCATGGGGACTGAATTTTAATGCAAATAAGGTCCTTAATACACAAGTAAAGAATATAGTTACTTATTCTCTACTGTAAGAAGTGCCACATTGCCCACTATTTGGGTCCTGTGCCCAGATTGTGACCATGCATGGCAGAGGTGAGATTCCACCAACACCAATTTGCTACACTCTCCAAGAGAGATAATTGTGGTCAGAGGTGGAACTAGGGGAGGGGGTGAGCAGGGTCACTGCCCAGGGAGTAACCTGACAGGGGGCACGGAAATCTCATTTAGTGCATATGGTGCGGCACTGCATTGATTGACCGGTCAATCTGCACTGCTGCCTGTCACAGTGACATCATGATCGGGCACTGTGATCAGCTATAGCACTGACCCAGGTGAGATAGTTCAGCACTTTACAAGGAGGGAACAGATGTTGTGGGTGACAGATGCTGGGGGTAGGCCAAGACTGTTGGCCAGAGTAACGTGGAGACTTACTGCACTCTGCATGCCCATCCTCTCCCTGACATCAGGGGAAGGAAGTGGCCCTGGGGTGTGTGTAGGTATGCCAGATGTCAGTGTATGCATAAGTAAGTATGTCTGTGTAGTGGGAGGTGTAGGGGCGTTAAGCTGGAGGACTTAAAACAGGCACACATCTCACTTCGCTGCGGACAATTTCCCTTTGCATAAGATTCTTGTGATTATGTCAATGATGATCAATAACTGCATCATAACACAGCCGCTCTATACAGAAGATGTACTTGCTCTCAATGGTCATGGAGGTAATACGTCACACAATGTACAGATATAGCAAGGATTATTTCTCCCACTGGTGCATTATGGCATTATGATGGGAAATGTTGTGAGATTCTGCATTATCAGCATCACTGAATCTTTTGGAAATTAAGTGATATTCTATGTTTTAATGCAATATTATGGATGATCAGCCGGTAAAATAATAATAGCTTGCTGTATCTGTAGCCATGCTCTACCCATGATGTGCTGAACCAATGACTGCAGAGAGATTCAGAGTGGTAAACATGACTGGAACGCATCTCTGAATAATGGGCAGCAAAGCAGTGCAGAATAGGAGGTGAAAGTATTTAAAATGGAAGATCCTTAGCAGCTGTGTGGGGAGTAGACAGTACAGACTGACCAAGTAAATGGTAAAAGGAGTAACTTCAACATTACTTGGCTTTGTTCTCCACATTGAAGCTTTCCTCCTCTTTAAATCACTAATACTGATGCCATGTGTAACCTGTACTGAAAGTTATATAATCTACTGGCCTAGATGAAACCATATGATGCAAACAGGATCCATCCCACTCCAGATTCATAGAATTGAACCACCTCAACCTTTCATAACAATCACATAGAACTGCAGCTGTGCGCTACTGCACATGTTCTTGTTATGAATGGTAGTAGATGTGGTCCTTGGGTCTTTACTTCATACTGTAGCCACCCTCTACTCATGATGTATTGAATCAACGAAAACTTGCATGGTTCAGATCACAGGAAGGGGTAGAGTAGAGATGAAAATATTCAATGTGAAACCCGTAGCAGCCGGATTGTGTGGAGTCAATAAAACGACAAATACTAAATGGTAAATGAGAAATATACACATTGCTTATCTGTCTCTGTGTAGTAATTTTCCTTCTCTTCAACTGTCCTTCAAATTTTCTCTTTTGCAAGAAAAGGAACACATGGCTTCAATATTCACTTCTGTTCTGCAGTCATCCCTCCTGAAATAAAAGTTAAGCATTGCATTGTTATTATGTTACTACATACAATAAACCTTGCTCCAAACCATTTGATGCAAATCAAATCCACCTCCCACCCACAGCTGTGCTCCTTCTAGAGCATGCATGTCAAACTCCAGTCCTCGAGGGTCCCAAACAGGCCAGGTTTTCAGTAGGGATATCCTGAAAACCTGGCCTGTTTGCTGCCCTCGAGGACTGGAGTTTGACATCCTTGTTCTTGAGCTTCTACCACGCAAGTCATCCATGTGAGTGACACTGTACTGCAGTCCTGGTCTGCACACAATCTACTGAATCAATGACATCACACTGTAAAGGCAATCTACAAGATGTATTAGTTGTCCACACTTCCGAAATGTTACTTTTATGTCCAAATCACTTATTCCCATGACCTGATATTTGTATTTGTTATTTATAGGATTGTCACAAAGAGTTGATGAGGTCACCAAATGATAGTATGTAGAGAGAAAGAGAGATCTCAGAACAGAGCCCTGATGTATACCCACAGACAGATCAATAGAAGACGAAGACATGTTAGCAACAGAGATGGAGAATGTGTGACAGGAAAGTTATGATGAAAACCAGGATAGAACTGTGTTACGGATACCAAGAGAGAGTTTAGAATATGAAGGAGGAGAGTGATTGAGAGCATCAAACGCAGCAGATAGATCAAGTAGGATTAGTAGGGAAAAGTGACCTTGGGAATTTGCTTTAAGCACAGTCTGTAGAACGAGCTGTACGAAAGGCAGGTTGTAAAGGATCCAGGAGGGAATGTGATTTAAGAATGTTGACATTCTAGCAATTAGGAGACAAACAGCAGGAGGGATACAGGGCGGTAGTTAGTAAGGCACATAGGGTGTAGGTTGTTTCTGAGAAAAGGGTGACCACTACAGGCTTAAAGTAAGAGGGTAAAGAGCCAGAGAATAGGGAGGAATTGAAGATGTGGGTGAGAGTGGGGACTAAGAGATGCAGTAAGGTGTGAGGGGATACGATCTAGAGGGCATGTGGTAGAGGGAGAAGAGAAGATGATTAGCTTCCAGCTCTGTAAGAGAAGAAAAGGAGTCAAATGCAGAAGGAGAATTAGATAGAAGGAGAGAAGGGGGAAGGGACAGAAGGAATCTCCTTGTGGGTGGCATCCACCTTGCCTCTGAAGTAGTCAAATGCTTGAGGAGAAGTGAAGGAAGGATGGCAAGTGTGAGGAGAAGGTTAGTGGAGGGAGTCAAATACAGGGAAAAAAAGACAGCGTAAATTAAATTTGAGTGTTGATGAATGTGAAAAAAAAGTAGTGTGGTTTGGCCCCAGAGAGCAGCTTTATACAGGACTGGAGACATTTTTACTGTAGAAAAATCAAATATCAATTGTGTGATTTCCTTCATAGGCATTAAGAACAGCGAGTGGAAGTGTGATGAACATGTTTGGGAATTTAGCCAAGGGTGTGGGCTAGAGGGACAAGTGTGTCAGAGCCTAGAGGGGGCATATAGATAGGAGGATAGCATTGTAAGAGTTAATAAGATTGTTAGTTTAAGCGGAAAGAGAGAGAGAGCAGAGAGGTTAGAGTAGATGTCAGAGGAGAGTTTAATTAAGCAGAGGCAAATCAGTGGGACAGGTAAGATGGGGTGAGGGGAATGACTGATTGTGAATGATGAGAGCAGAAGAGGTCATGTACAACTAGAGCCTTGTTAGTCAGAGAACGGACATTCCAGATGGCATAGGAGAAGGGAAGAGAAAAGTAAGGAAAGGAATGTGGATTACATTAGATAGGTTAACACTCTTAGCAGGGAGGCAGAGGCAGGGAGGCCCGATGTGTATATGAGCAGGTTCAAGATTATAAGAGATATCCCACACATCAGCAAACATAGAAGGAGACACAGAGATAGGTGTAGAGAGAGACAGAGAT
This sequence comes from Ascaphus truei, assembly GCF_040206685.1. Taxonomy (NCBI): domain Eukaryota; kingdom Metazoa; phylum Chordata; class Amphibia; order Anura; family Ascaphidae; genus Ascaphus; species Ascaphus truei. The sequence continues at coordinate 40,738 of NW_027453924.1, read as the reverse complement.
AGCTCTATGTAGAGAGAGAGGGACGTAGAGAGAATGAGACAGATAGGCGCAGAGAGAGGGGGCGCAGAGAGAGGAGGCGCCAAAAGAGGGGGCGCAGAGAGAGGGGGCACAGAGAATAGGATATTAAAGAGTGCTTTTCATTGAGCAGTGCAGAAATAGCTGCAATAGAGGTCTGTACAAATGGTGCAGTGTGTAGACACATGCAAAGGTAGGGGAAGGAAAGAGGAGAACATGTGGATAAAAGCAGGAGTGTGGAAGTTAGAGAAATTAGAAAAGTTTAACAGAGGAGTGAGGAAACAGCAAGCAGAAAGAACAAGAGAGAGGTTACATTGGGATGACGTTCTGTGGTAAAGAGAAAATGCTAGGAGAGAGCTTTCAAATATTAGAGGACATGAATTGAGGGAGCAAATGTATAAATCAAAACCTGAGGGGGAGGTATAGCACGAAAGCTTGCACAGCAGATTATAGTCTTAATGTTGCGTGTACCTGTCAGGGTATTCAAGAAGTTAAATTCTCACAAGTGCAGAGTTCATGATGAAATGCTGAATCTAGTCCCCCTCCAATTTAATTTTAATATAACTTTTCCATTCTTCATTACTGCAAAAAGCAAACAAAACAAAACCACATTGCATTACTATTTTCAAAATGGATTGAATGGCATATTCAACAGTGACTGTGTGATGCCAATATTCCCCACTCACTCGTAGTGAAGCACATATTGTACTAGTGTTGAAAGTAGGCCGGTAGAGTCAGGTACGCAGTACTGATAAAACAATAAGTGCCCGTCGTAAGTACCAGCTCCGCAACAGTGCGGGCATCACATTAGTGACGTGGATGAACATATATGGATAAGCCCATATTAAGGCATCACGTGACCAGAGCCGTCACTGACTGGGTATACGTAAAGACGCAGGGAGATGCAAGGAAAGGGAGGGAGAGAGACAGGGAGAAGATGTGAAACGGAGGAAGGCACGGATGGAGGGAGTTCTTCCGAGCTTCTGCGGGCCTCTCTCTTTCACTGGTGCATGCCGGGAGCTGGTCCCAACATCCACAAAGTGTGTGTGTATTATTGGTTGTATTTTATGGGGGTAGGAGGGTAGTGTGTATATTGTGTGTGTGGGAGTATTATATTGTGTGTAGAGGTGCAGAGGAGAGTACTAGATTGTGTATCTTGTGTAAGGGTGTTGTGTATATTGTGTTTGGAGCTATAATATTATTGGGGAGATTAGTATTGAGGAGGTATTATAGTGTGTATTGTGGGGAGTATTAGTGTGTGTATTGTTTGTGGGTGACAGATGCTGGGGGTATGCAGCAATCCCTGCACTGAGGTCCGAGGCGGCTCTGCATCGCTCGCACGCACTGTGGACGACCAAGCATGTGCCCATGATAATCATGGCCTTAGAGGGATGAGTGTGTCAGAGCCTAGAAGGGGTATATATATAATGGAGGAGGGAGGAGGAAGGAGGAGGAGGGAGGAGGAGATGATAGCATTGTAAAAGTTAACAAGATAGTTAGTTTAAGCAGAAAGTGAGGAGAGGTTAGAGATAAGGGTAGATGTCAGAGGAGAGAGTTCAATTAAGCTGAGGTATCGAGTAGGACAGGGGTGAGGGGAATGAGAGGTGGTGGATGAGAGCAGAAGAGGTCATGTACAAATAGACCTTGTTAGTCAGAGAGCAGTCATTCCAGAGGGCACGTGAGAAGTGAAGAGTAAAGTGAGACATGGAATGTGGATTACATTAGATGGGTTAATACGCTTAGCAGGGAGGTGGAGAGAGAGAGGCAAGAGGCAGAGAGTGGTGCAGGGGTTGAGGAAGAGATGTTGCATGTACCTTATCAGAACATTAAAGAACATCAATTCACACTGGTGCAGAGTTGATGATGAATCCAGTTCACCTCCAATTCAATTTTAACAGAAATGTTTCATTCTTCATTACTGAAAAAAAAGAAAAGTAAAAAACATTTCATTACTATTTTCAAAATGGATTGAATTCCCCCAACAATGACTATGTGTTACCAATATATCCCTCTCAGTCCCACTGCAGCATATACTGTACCAGTGTGGAAGTAGGAAGGTACACAGTACCGGTAAAACAATACGTGCCGGTACTATGCACCATATGAATTATAAGGGGATGTAAATCTCCCAGTCTCTCTCCATATCCGCAACAGAGCGGGCTCCGGTCAGTGGCATGGATGCCCATATATGGGTATGCTCATATTTGGGCATCCCATGTCACTGACCGGAGCCGGCTCTGAGTATAGGGATATATGCGGAGACGCAGAGGTGCAAGGAAATGGGAGGAGGCACGGTGAGAAACAGGGAGAGACCACAGGAAGATAGAGGGCAACAACTTCCACAAGGTACTTGTATGGGTATAATTGTTTGTATTTTGTGCAGAGGGGGTAATTTCAGATAAAATACAATTCTCCACCCTCTACGAAACAATTCCACTTTGTTCAGTAAGCCAGAAAGTCTTGGTCCCATGTGGACTGAATTTAATGCAAATAAGGTCCTTAATACACAAGTAAAGAATAAAGTTACTTATTCTCTACTGTAAGAAGTGCCACATTGCCCACTATTTGGGTCCTGTGCCCAGATTGTGACCATGCATGGCAGAGGTGAGATTCCCCCAACTCCAATTTGCTACACTCTCCAAGAGAGATAATTGTGATCAGAGGTGGAACTAGGGGAGGGTGTGAGCAGGGTCACTGCCCAGGGAGTAACCTGACTGGGGGCACGGAAATCTCATTTAGTGCATATGTTGCGGCACTGCATTGATTGACCGGTCAATCTGCACTGCTGCCTGTCACAGTGACATCCTGATCGGGCACTGTGATCAGCTATAGCACTGACCCAGGTGAGATAGTTCAGCACTTTACAAGGAGGGAACAGATGTTGTGGGTGACAGATGCTGGAGGTAGGCCAAGACTGTTGGCCAGAGTAACGTGGAGACTTACTGCACTCTGCATGCCCATCCTCTCCCTGACATCAGGGGAAGGAAGTGGCCCTGGGGTGTGTGTAGGTATGCCAGATGTCAGTGTATGCATAAGTAAGTATGCCTGTGTAGTGGGAGGTGTAGGGGCGTTAAGCTGGAGGACTTAAAACAGGCACAAAAGCACATAGATACCTCTGATTATACCGCACCAAATGCTGATAATATCATGCTGTAGCTGCACTTTACAGAAGATGATGCAGATGTCATCATTGGTTGGTGGGTTCATTAAATCAATCCATCATATCATAACCACACTGTGCATATGATGTACTGAATCAGTAACACCAGGAAGACATCTCCATGTTAGGAGTAGAGTTGAAGTTAACAGAATATGTCCAGCACTGTGGTGTGTAGCCCATAAATAATAATTGTGCACATTACCAGAACAACATACTGTCAACTGCAAGATCATTTTGCTGCTTGTAGCGTATGCTCATCCTGTACAGTGTTGTAGTAGATCCGTCTCTTCAGTGTTCACTGCAACAAAAGTAAGACATTGCATTAATATTACAGACGTTTGGGGGCTGAAATCTCACTTCGCTGCGGACAATTTCCCTTTGCATAAGATTCTTGTGATTATGTCAATGATGATCAATAACTGCATCATAACACAGCCGCTCTATACAGAAGATGTACTTGCTCTCAATGGTCATGGAGGTAATACGTCACACAATGTACAGATATAGCAAGGATTATTTCTCCCACTGGTGCATTATGGCATTATGATGGGAAATGTTGTGAGATTCTGCATTATCAGCATCACTGAATCTTTTGGAAATTAAGTGATATTCTATGTTTTAATGCAATATTATGGATGATCAGCCGGTAAAATAATAATAGCTTGCTGTATCTGTAGCCATGCTCTACCCATGATGTGCTGAACCAATGACTGCAGAGAGATTCAGAGTGGTAAACATGACTGGAACGCATCTCTGAATAATGGGCAGCAAAGCAGTGCAGAATAGGAGGTGAAAGTATTTAAAATGGAAGATCCTTAGCAGCTGTGTGGGGAGTAGACAGTACAGACTGACCAAGTAAATGGTAAAAGGAGTAACTTCAACATTACTTGGCTTTGTTCTCCACATTGAAGCTTTCCTCCTCTTTAAATCACTAATACTGATGCCATGTGTAACCTGTACTGAAAGTTATATAATCTACTGGCCTAGATGAAACCATATGATGCAAACAGGATCCATCCCACTCCAGATTCATAGAATTGAACCACCTCAACCTTTCATAACAATCACATAGAACTGCAGCTGTGCGCTACTGCACATGTTCTTGTTATGAATGGTAGTAGATGTGGTCCTTGGGTCTTTACTTCATACTGTAGCCACCCTCTACTCATGATGTATTGAATCAACGAAAACTTGCATGGTTCAGATCACAGGAAGGGGTAGAGTAGAGATGAAAATATTCAATGTGAAACCCGTAGCAGCCGGATTGTGTGGAGTCAATAAAACGACAAATACTAAATGGTAAATGAGAAATATACACATTGCTTATCTGTCTCTGTGTAGTAATTTTCCTTCTCTTCAACTGTCCTTCAAATTTTCTCTTTTGCAAGAAAAGGAACACATGGCTTCAATATTCACTTCTGTTCTGCAGTCATCCCTCCTGAAATAAAAGTTAAGCATTGCATTGTTATTATGTTACTACATACAATAAACCTTGCTCCAAACCATTTGATGCAAATCAAATCCACCTCCCACCCACAGCTGTGCTCCTTCTAGAGCATGCATGTCAAACTCCAGTCCTCGAGGGTCCCAAACAGGCCAGGTTTTCAGTAGGGATATCCTGAAAACCTGGCCTGTTTGCTGCCCTCGAGGACTGGAGTTTGACATCCTTGTTCTTGAGCTTCTACCACGCAAGTCATCCATGTGAGTGACACTGTACTGCAGTCCTGGTCTGCACACAATCTACTGAATCAATGACATCACACTGTAAAGGCAATCTACAAGATGTATTAGTTGTCCACACTTCCGAAATGTTACTTTTATGTCCAAATCACTTATTCCCATGACCTGATATTTGTATTTGTTATTTATAGGATTGTCACAAAGAGTTGATGAGGTCACCAAATGATAGTATGTAGAGAGAAAGAGAGATCTCAGAACAGAGCCCTGATGTATACCCACAGACAGATCAATAGAAGACGAAGACATGTTAGCAACAGAGATGGAGAATGTGTGACAGGAAAGTTATGATGAAAACCAGGATAGAACTGTGTTACGGATACCAAGAGAGAGTTTAGAATATGAAGGAGGAGAGTGATTGAGAGCATCAAACGCAGCAGATAGATCAAGTAGGATTAGTAGGGAAAAGTGACCTTGGGAATTTGCTTTAAGCACAGTCTGTAGAACGAGCTGTACGAAAGGCAGGTTGTAAAGGATCCAGGAGGGAATGTGATTTAAGAATGTTGACATTCTAGCAATTAGGAGACAAACAGCAGGAGGGATACAGGGCGGTAGTTAGTAAGGCACATAGGGTGTAGGTTGTTTCTGAGAAAAGGGTGACCACTACAGGCTTAAAGTAAGAGGGTAAAGAGCCAGAGAATAGGGAGGAATTGAAGATGTGGGTGAGAGTGGGGACTAAGAGATGCAGTAAGGTGTGAGGGGATACGATCTAGAGGGCATGTGGTAGAGGGAGAAGAGAAGATGATTAGCTTCCAGCTCTGTAAGAGAAGAAAAGGAGTCAAATGCAGAAGGAGAATTAGATAGAAGGAGAGAAGGGGGAAGGGACAGAAGGAATCTCCTTGTGGGTGGCATCCACCTTGCCTCTGAAGTAGTCAAATGCTTGAGGAGAAGTGAAGGAAGGATGGCAAGTGTGAGGAGAAGGTTAGTGGAGGGAGTCAAATACAGGGAAAAAAAGACAGCGTAAATTAAATTTGAGTGTTGATGAATGTGAAAAAAAAGTAGTGTGGTTTGGCCCCAGAGAGCAGCTTTATACAGGACTGGAGACATTTTTACTGTAGAAAAATCAAATATCAATTGTGTGATTTCCTTCATAGGCATTAAGAACAGCGAGTGGAAGTGTGATGAACATGTTTGGGAATTTAGCCAAGGGTGTGGGCTAGAGGGACAAGTGTGTCAGAGCCTAGAGGGGGCATATAGATAGGAGGATAGCATTGTAAGAGTTAATAAGATTGTTAGTTTAAGCGGAAAGAGAGAGAGAGCAGAGAGGTTAGAGTAGATGTCAGAGGAGAGTTTAATTAAGCAGAGGCAAATCAGTGGGACAGGTAAGATGGGGTGAGGGGAATGACTGATTGTGAATGATGAGAGCAGAAGAGGTCATGTACAACTAGAGCCTTGTTAGTCAGAGAACGGACATTCCAGATGGCATAGGAGAAGGGAAGAGAAAAGTAAGGAAAGGAATGTGGATTACATTAGATAGGTTAACACTCTTAGCAGGGAGGCAGAGGCAGGGAGGCCCGATGTGTATATGAGCAGGTTCAAGATTATAAGAGATATCCCACACATCAGCAAACATAGAAGGAGACACAGAGATAGGTGTAGAGAGAGACAGAGATAGCTCTATGTAGAGAGAGAGGGACGTAGAGAGAATGAGACAGATAGGCGCAGAGAGAGGGGGCGCAGAGAGAGGAGGCGCCAAAAGAGGGGGCGCAGAGAGAGGGGGCACAGAGAATAGGATATTAAAGAGTGCTTTTCATTGAGCAGTGCAGAAATAGCTGCAATAGAGGTCTGTACAAATGGTGCAGTGTGTAGACACATGCAAAGGTAGGGGAAGGAAAGAGGAGAACATGTGGATAAAAGCAGGAGTGTGGAAGTTAGAGAAATTAGAAAAGTTTAACAGAGGAGTGAGGAAACAGCAAGCAGAAAGAACAAGAGAGAGGTTACATTGGGATGACGTTCTGTGGTAAAGAGAAAATGCTAGGAGAGAGCTTTCAAATATTAGAGGACATGAATTGAGGGAGCAAATGTATAAATCAAAACCTGAGGGGGAGGTATAGCACGAAAGCTTGCACAGCAGATTATAGTCTTAATGTTGCGTGTACCTGTCAGGGTATTCAAGAAGTTAAATTCTCACAAGTGCAGAGTTCATGATGAAATGCTGAATCTAGTCCCCCTCCAATTTAATTTTAATATAACTTTTCCATTCTTCATTACTGCAAAAAGCAAACAAAACAAAACCACATTGCATTACTATTTTCAAAATGGATTGAATGGCATATTCAACAGTGACTGTGTGATGCCAATATTCCCCACTCACTCGTAGTGAAGCACATATTGTACTAGTGTTGAAAGTAGGCCGGTAGAGTCAGGTACGCAGTACTGATAAAACAATAAGTGCCCGTCGTAAGTACCAGCTCCGCAACAGTGCGGGCATCACATTAGTGACGTGGATGAACATATATGGATAAGCCCATATTAAGGCATCACGTGACCAGAGCCGTCACTGACTGGGTATACGTAAAGACGCAGGGAGATGCAAGGAAAGGGAGGGAGAGAGAGAGACAGGGAGAAGATGTGAAACGGAGGAAGGCACAGATGGAGGGAGTTCTTCCGAGCTTCTGCGGGCCTCTCTCTTTCACTGGTGCATGCCGGGAGCTGGTCCCAACATCCACAAAGTGTGTGTGTATTATTGGTTGTATTTTATGGGGGTAGGAGGGTAGTGTGTATATTGTGTGTGTGGGAGTATTATATTGTGTGTAGAGGTGCAGAGGAGAGTACTAGATTGTGTATCTTGTGTAAGGGTGTTGTGTATATTGTGTTTGGAGCTATAATATTATTGGGGAGATTAGTATTGAGGAGGTATTATAGTGTGTATTGTGGGGAGTATTAGTGTGTGTATTGTTTGTGGGTGACAGATGCTGGGGGTATGCAGCAATCCCTGCACTGAGGTCCGAGGCGGCTCTGCATCGCTCGCACGCACTGTGGACGACCAAGCATGTGCCCATGATAATCATGGCCTTAGAGGGATGAGTGTGTCAGAGCCTAGAAGGGGTATATATATAATGGAGGAGGGAGGAGGAAGGAGGAGGAGGGAGGAGGAGATGATAGCATTGTAAAAGTTAACAAGATAGTTAGTTTAAGCAGAAAGTGAGGAGAGGTTAGAGATAAGGGTAGATGTCAGAGGAGAGAGTTCAATTAAGCTGAGGTATCGAGTAGGACAGGGGTGAGGGGAATGAGAGGTGGTGGATGAGAGCAGAAGAGGTCATGTACAAATAGACCTTGTTAGTCAGAGAGCAGTCATTCCAGAGGGCACGTGAGAAGTGAAGAGTAAAGTGAGACATGGAATGTGGATTACATTAGATGGGTTAATACGCTTAGCAGGGAGGTGGAGAGAGAGAGGCAAGAGGCAGAGAGTGGTGCAGGGGTTGAGGAAGAGATGTTGCATGTACCTTATCAGAACATTAAAGAACATCAATTCACACTGGTGCAGAGTTGATGATGAATCCAGTTCACCTCCAATTCAATTTTAACAGAAATGTTTCATTCTTCATTACTGAAAAAAAAGAAAAGTAAAAAACATTTCATTACTATTTTCAAAATGGATTGAATTCCCCCAACAATGACTATGTGTTACCAATATATCCCTCTCAGTCCCACTGCAGCATATACTGTACCAGTGTGAAAGTAGGAAGGTACACAGTACCGGTAAAACAATACGTGCCGGTACTATGCACCATATGAATTATAAGGGGATGTAAATCTCCCAGTCTCTCTCCATATCCGCAACAGAGCGGGCTCCGGTCAGTGGCATGGATGCCCATATATGGGTATGCTCATATTTGGGCATCCCATGTCACTGACCGGAGCCGGCTCTGAGTATAGGGATATATGCGGAGACGCAGAGGTGCAAGGAAATGGGAGGAGGCACGGTGAGAAACAGGGAGAGACCACAGGAAGATAGAGGGCAACAACTTCCACAAGGTACTTGTATGGGTATAATTGTTTGTATTTTGTGCAGAGGGGGTAATTTCAGATAAAATACAATTCTCCACCCTCTACGAAACAATTCCACTTTGTTCAGTAAGCCAGAAAGTCTTGGTCCCATGTGGACTGAATTTAATGCAAATAAGGTCCTTAATACACAAGTAAAGAATAAAGTTACTTATTCTCTACTGTAAGAAGTGCCACATTGCCCACTATTTGGGTCCTGTGCCCAGATTGTGACCATGCATGGCAGAGGTGAGATTCCCCCAACTCCAATTTGCTACACTCTCCAAGAGAGATAATTGTGATCAGAGGTGGAACTAGGGGAGGGTGTGAGCAGGGTCACTGCCCAGGGAGTAACCTGACTGGGGGCACGGAAATCTCATTTAGTGCATATGTTGCGGCACTGCATTGATTGACCGGTCAATCTGCACTGCTGCCTGTCACAGTGACATCCTGATCGGGCACTGTGATCAGCTATAGCACTGACCCAGGTGAGATAGTTCAGCACTTTACAAGGAGGGAACAGATGTTGTGGGTGACAGATGCTGGAGGTAGGCCAAGACTGTTGGCCAGAGTAACGTGGAGACTTACTGCACTCTGCATGCCCATCCTCTCCCTGACATCAGGGGAAGGAAGTGGCCCTGGGGTGTGTGTAGGTATGCCAGATGTCAGTGTATGCATAAGTAAGTATGCCTGTGTAGTGGGAGGTGTAGGGGCGTTAAGCTGGAGGACTTAAAACAGGCACAAAAGCACATAGATACCTCTGATTATACCGCACCAAATGCTGATAATATCATGCTGTAGCTGCACTTTACAGAAGATGATGCAGATGTCATCATTGGTTGGTGGGTTCATTAAATCAATCCATCATATCATAACCACACTGTGCATATGATGTACTGAATCAGTAACACCAGGAAGACATCTCCATGTTAGGAGTAGAGTTGAAGTTAACAGAATATGTCCAGCACTGTGGTGTGTAGCCCATAAATAATAATTGTGCACATTACCAGAACAACATACTGTCAACTGCAAGATCATTTTGCTGCTTGTAGCGTATGCTCATCCTGTACAGTGTTGTAGTAGATCCGTCTCTTCAGTGTTCACTGCAACAAAAGTAAGACATTGCATTAATATTACAGACGTTTGGGGGCTGAAATCTCACTTCGCTGCGGACAATTTCCCTTTGCATAAGATTCTTGTGATTATGTCAATGATGATCAATAACTGCATCATAACACAGCCGCTCTATACAGAAGATGTACTTGCTCTCAATGGTCATGGAGGTAATACGTCACACAATGTACAGATATAGCAAGGATTATTTCTCCCACTGGTGCATTATGGCATTATGATGGGAAATGTTGTGAGATTCTGCATTATCAGCATCACTGAATCTTTTGGAAATTAAGTGATATTCTATGTTTTAATGCAATATTATGGATGATCAGCCGGTAAAATAATAATAGCTTGCTGTATCTGTAGCCATGCTCTACCCATGATGTGCTGAACCAATGACTGCAGAGAGATTCAGAGTGGTAAACATGACTGGAACGCATCTCTGAATAATGGGCAGCAAAGCAGTGCAGAATAGGAGGTGAAAGTATTTAAAATGGAAGATCCTTAGCAGCTGTGTGGGGAGTAGACAGTACAGACTGACCAAGTAAATGGTAAAAGGAGTAACTTCAACATTACTTGGCTTTGTTCTCCACATTGAAGCTTTCCTCCTCTTTAAATCACTAATACTGATGCCATGTGTAACCTGTACTGAGAGTTATATAATCTACTGGCCTAGATGAAACCATATGATGCAAACAGGATCCATCCCACTCCAGATTCATAGAATTGAACCACCTCAATCTTTCATAACAATCACATAGAACTGCAGCTGTGCGCTACTGCACATGTTCTTGTTATGAATGGTAGTAGATGTGGTCCTTGGGGTCTTTACTTCATACTGTAGCCACCCTCTACTCATGATGTATTGAATCAACGAAAACTTGCATGGTTCAGATCACAGGAAGGGGTAGAGTAGAGATGAAAATATTCAATGTGAAACCCGTAGCAGCCGGATTGTGTGGAGTCAATAAAACGACAAATACTAAATGGTAAATGAGAAATATACACATTGCTTATCTGTCTCTGTGTAGTAATTTTCCTTCTCTTCAACTGTCCTTCAAATTTTCTCTTTTGCAAGAAAAGGAACACATGGCTTCAATATTCACTTCTGTTCTGCAGTCATCCCTCCTGAAATAAAAGTTAAGCATTGCATTGTTATTATGATAATACATACAATAAACCTTGCTCCAAACCATTTGATGCAAAGCAAATCCACCTCCCACCCACAGCTGTGCTCCTTCTAGAGCATGCATGTCAAACTCCAGTCCTCGAGGGTCCCAAACAGGCCAGGTTTTCAGTAGGGATATCCTGAAAACCTGGCCTGTTTGCTGCCCTCGAGGACTGGAGTTTGACATCCTTGTTCTTGAGCTTCTACCACGCAAGTCATCCATGTGAGTGACACTGTACTGCAGTCCTGGTCTGCACACAATCTACTGAATCAATGACATCACACTGTAAAGGCAATCTACAAGATGTATTAGTTGTCCACACTTCCGAAATGTTACTTTTATGTCCAAATCACTTATTCCCATGACCTGATATTTGTATTTGTTATTTATAGGATTGTCACAAAGAGTTGATGAGGTCACCAAATGATAGTATGTAGAGAGAAAGAGAGATCTCAGAACAGAGCCCTGATGTATACCCACAGACAGATCAATAGAAGACGAAGACATGTTAGCAACAGAGATGGAGAATGTGTGACAGGAAAGTTATGATGAAAACCAGGATAGAACTGTGTTACGGATACCAAGAGAGAGTTTAGAATATGAAGGAGGAGAGTGATTGAGAGCATCAAACGCAGCAGATAGATCAAGTAGGATTAGTAGGGAAAAGTGACCTTGGGAATTTGCTTTAAGCACAGTCTGTAGAACGAGCTGTACGAAAGGCAGGTTGTAAAGGATCCAGGAGGGAATGTGATTTAAGAATGTTGACATTCTAGCAATTAGGAGACAAACAGCAGAAGGGATACAGGGCGGTAGTTAGTAAGGCACATAGGATGTAGGTTGTTTCTGAGAAAAGGGTGACCACTACAGGCTTAAAGTAAGAGGGTAAAGAGCCAGAGAATAGGGAGGAATTGAAGATGTGGGTGAGAGTGGGGACTAAGAGATGCAGTAAGGTGTGAGGGGATACGATCTAGAGGGCATGTGGTAGAGGGAGAAGAGAAGATGATTAGCTTCCAGCTCTGTAAGAGAAGAAAAGGAGTCAAATGCAGAAGGAGAATTAGGTAGAAGGAGAGAAGGGGGAAGGGACAGAAGGAATCTCCTTGTGGGTGGCATCCACCTTGCCTCTGAAGTAGTCAAATGCTTGAGGAGAAGTGAAGGAAGGATGGCAAGTGTGAGGAGAAGGTTAGTGGAGGGAGTCAAATACAGGGAAAAAAAGACAGCGTAAATTAAATTTGAGTGTTGATGAATGTGAAAAAAAAGTAGTGTGGTTTGGCCCCAGAGAGCAGCTTTATACAGGACTGGAGACATTTTTACTGTAGAAAAATCAAATATCAATTGTGTGATTTCCTTCATAGGCATTAAGAACAGCGAGTGGAAGTGTGATGAACATGTTTGGGAATTTAGCCAAGGGTGTGGGCTAGAGGGACAAGTGTGTCAGAGCCTAGAGGGGGCATATAGATAGGAGGATAGCATTGTAAGAGTTAATAAGATTGTTAGTTTAAGCGGAAAGAGAGAGAGAGCAGAGAGGTTAGAGTAGATGTCAGAGGAGAGTTTAATTAAGCAGAGGCAAATCAGTGGGACAGGTAAGATGGGGTGAGGGGAATGACTGATTGTGAATGATGAGAGCAGAAGAGGTCATGTACAACTAGAGCCTTGTTAGTCAGAGAACGGACATTCCAGATGGCATAGGAGAAGGGAAGAGAAAAGTAAGGAAAGGAATGTGGATTACATTAGATAGGTTAACACTCTTAGCAGGGAGGCAGAGGCAGGGAGGCCCGATGTGTATATGAGCAGGTTCAAGATTATAAGAGATATCCCACACATCAGCAAACATAGAAGGAGACACAGAGATAGGTGTAGAGAGAGACAGAGATAGCTCTATGTAGAGAGAGAGGGACGTAGAGAGAATGAGACAGATAGGCGCAGAGAGAGGGGGCGCAGAGAGAGGAGGCGCCAAAAGAGGGGGCGCAGAGAGAGGGGGCACAGAGAATAGGATATTAAAGAGTGCTTTTCATTGAGCAGTGCAGAAATAGCTGCAATAGAGGTCTGTACAAATGGTGCAGTGTGTAGACACATGCAAAGGTAGGGGAAGGAAAGAGGAGAACATGTGGATAAAAGCAGGAGTGTGGAAGTTAGAGAAATTAGAAAAGTTTAACAGAGGAGTGAGGAAACAGCAAGCAGAAAGAACAAGAGAGAGGTTACATTGGGATGACGTTCTGTGGTAAAGAGAAAATGCTAGGAGAGAGCTTTCAAATATTAGAGGACATGAATTGAGGGAGCAAATGTATAAATCAAAACCTGAGGGGGAGGTATAGCACGAAAGCTTGCACAGCAGATTATAGTCTTAATGTTGCGTGTACCTGTCAGGGTATTCAAGAAGTTAAATTCTCACAAGTGCAGAGTTCATGATGAAATGCTGAATCTAGTCCCCCTCCAATTTAATTTTAATATAACTTTTCCATTCTTCATTACTGCAAAAAGCAAACAAAACAAAACCACATTGCATTACTATTTTCAAAATGGATTGAATGGCATATTCAACAGTGACTGTGTGATGCCAATATTCCCCACTCACTCGTAGTGAAGCACATATTGTACTAGTGTTGAAAGTAGGCCGGTAGAGTCAGGTACGCAGTACTGATAAAACAATAAGTGCCCGTCGTAAGTACCAGCTCCGCAACAGTGCGGGCATCACATTAGTGACGTGGATGAACATATATGGATAAGCCCATATTAAGGCATCACGTGACCAGAGCCGTCACTGACTGGGTATACGTAAAGACGCAGGGAGATGCAAGGAAAGGGAGGGAGAGAGACAGGGAGAAGATGTGAAACGGAGGAAGGCACGGATGGAGGGAGTTCTTCCGAGCTTCTGCGGGCCTCTCTCTTTCACTGGTGCATGCCGGGAGCTGGTCCCAACATCCACAAAGTGTGTGTGTATTATTGGTTGTATTTTATGGGGGTAGGAGGGTAGTGTGTATATTGTGTGTGTGGGAGTATTATATTGTGTGTAGAGGTGCAGAGGAGAGTACTAGATTGTGTATCTTGTGTAAGGGTGTTGTGTATATTGTGTTTGGAGCTATAATATTATTGGGGAGATTAGTATTGAGGAGGTATTATAGTGTGTATTGTGGGGAGTATTAGTGTGTGTATTGTTTGTGGGTGACAGATGCTGGGGGTATGCAGCAATCCCTGCACTGAGGTCCGAGGCGGCTCTGCATCGCTCGCACGCACTGTGGACGACCAAGCATGTGCCCATGATAATCATGGCCTTAGAGGGATGAGTGTGTCAGAGCCTAGAAGGGGTATATATATAATGGAGGAGGGAGGAGGAAGGAGGAGGAGGGAGGAGGAAGGAGGAGGAGGGAGGAGGAGATGATAGCATTGTAAAAGTTAACAAGATAGTTAGTTTAAGCAGAAAGTGAGGAGAGGTTAGAGATAAGGGTAGATGTCAGAGGAGAGAGTTCAATTAAGCTGAGGTATCGAGTAGGACAGGGGTGAGGGGAATGAGAGGTGGTGGATGAGAGCAGAAGAGGTCATGTACAAATAGACCTTGTTAGTCAGAGAGCAGTCATTCCAGAGGGCACGTGAGAAGTGAAGAGTAAAGTGAGACATGGAATGTGGATTACATTAGATGGGTTAATACGCTTAGCAGGGAGGTGGAGAGAGAGAGGCAAGAGGCAGAGAGTGGTGCAGGGGTTGAGGAAGAGATGTTGCATGTACCTTATCAGAACATTAAAGAACATCAATTCACACTGGTGCAGAGTTGATGATGAATCCAGTTCACCTCCAATTCAATTTTAACAGAAATGTTTCATTCTTCATTACTGAAAAAAAAGAAAAGTAAAAAACATTTCATTACTATTTTCAAAATGGATTGAATTCCCCCAACAATGACTATGTGTTACCAATATATCCCTCTCAGTCCCACTGCAGCATATACTGTACCAGTGTGGAAGTAGGAAGGTACACAGTACCGGTAAAACAATACGTGCCGGTACTATGCACCATATGAATTATAAGGGGATGTAAATCTCCCAGTCTCTCTCCATATCCGCAACAGAGCGGGCTCCGGTCAGTGGCATGGATGCCCATATATGGGTATGCTCATATTTGGGCATCCCATGTCACTGACCGGAGCCGGCTCTGAGTATAGGGATATATGCGGAGACGCAGAGGTGCAAGGAAATGGGAGGAGGCACGGTGAGAAACAGGGAGAGACCACAGGAAGATAGAGGGCAACAACTTCCACAAGGTACTTGTATGGGTATAATTGTTTGTATTTTGTGCAGAGGGGGTAATTTCAGATAAAATACAATTCTCCACCCTCTACGAAACAATTCCACTTTGTTCAGTAAGCCAGAAAGTCTTGGTCCCATGTGGACTGAATTTAATGCAAATAAGGTCCTTAATACACAAGTAAAGAATAAAGTTACTTATTCTCTACTGTAAGAAGTGCCACATTGCCCACTATTTGGGTCCTGTGCCCAGATTGTGACCATGCATGGCAGAGGTGAGATTCCCCCAACTCCAATTTGCTACACTCTCCAAGAGAGATAATTGTGATCAGAGGTGGAACTAGGGGAGGGTGTGAGCAGGGTCACTGCCCAGGGAGTAACCTGACTGGGGGCACGGAAATCTCATTTAGTGCATATGTTGCGGCACTGCATTGATTGACCGGTCAATCTGCACTGCTGCCTGTCACAGTGACATCCTGATCGGGCACTGTGATCAGCTATAGCACTGACCCAGGTGAGATAGTTCAGCACTTTACAAGGAGGGAACAGATGTTGTGGGTGACAGATGCTGGAGGTAGGCCAAGACTGTTGGCCAGAGTAACGTGGAGACTTACTGCACTCTGCATGCCCATCCTCTCCCTGACATCAGGGGAAGGAAGTGGCCCTGGGGTGTGTGTAGGTATGCCAGATGTCAGTGTATGCATAAGTAAGTATGCCTGTGTAGTGGGAGGTGTAGGGGCGTTAAGCTGGAGGACTTAAAACAGGCACAAAAGCACATAGATACCTCTGATTATACCGCACCAAATGCTGATAATATCATGCTGTAGCTGCACTTTACAGAAGATGATGCAGATGTCATCATTGGTTGGTGGGTTCATTAAATCAATCCATCATATCATAACCACACTGTGCATATGATGTACTGAATCAGTAACACCAGGAAGACATCTCCATGTTAGGAGTAGAGTTGAAGTTAACAGAATATGTCCAGCACTGTGGTGTGTAGCCCATAAATAATAATTGTGCACATTACCAGAACAACATACTGTCAACTGCAAGATCATTTTGCTGCTTGTAGCGTATGCTCATCCTGTACAGTGTTGTAGTAGATCCGTCTCTTCAGTGTTCACTGCAACAAAAGTAAGACATTGCATTAATATTACAGACGTTTGGGGGCTGAAATCTCACTTCGCTGCGGACAATTTCCCTTTGCATAAGATTCTTGTGATTATGTCAATGATGATCAATAACTGCATCATAACACAGCCGCTCTATACAGAAGATGTACTTGCTCTCAATGGTCATGGAGGTAATACGTCACACAATGTACAGATATAGCAAGGATTATTTCTCCCACTGGTGCATTATGGCATTATGATGGGAAATGTTGTGAGATTCTGCATTATCAGCATCACTGAATCTTTTGGAAATTAAGTGATATTCTATGTTTTAATGCAATATTATGGATGATCAGCCGGTAAAATAATAATAGCTTGCTGTATCTGTAGCCATGCTCTACCCATGATGTGCTGAACCAATGACTGCAGAGAGATTCAGAGTGGTAAACATGACTGGAACGCATCTCTGAATAATGGGCAGCAAAGCAGTGCAGAATAGGAGGTGAAAGTATTTAAAATGGAAGATCCTTAGCAGCTGTGTGGGGAGTAGACAGTACAGACTGACCAAGTAAATGGTAAAAGGAGTAACTTCAACATTACTTGGCTTTGTTCTCCACATTGAAGCTTTCCTCCTCTTTAAATCACTAATACTGATGCCATGTGTAACCTGTACTGAGAGTTATATAATCTACTGGCCTAGATGAAACCATATGATGCAAACAGGATCCATCCCACTCCAGATTCATAGAATTGAACCACCTTAACCTTTCATAACAATCACATAGAACTGCAGCTGTGCGCTACTGCACATGTTCTTGTTATGAATGGTAGTAGATGTGGTCCTTGGGTCTTTACTTCATACTGTAGCCACCCTCTACTCATGATGTATTGAATCAACGAAAACTTGCATGGTTCAGATCACAGGAAGGGGTAGAGTAGAGATGAAAATATTCAATGTGAAACCCGTAGCAGCCGGATTGTGTGGAGTCAATAAAACGACAAATACTAAATGGTAAATATACACATTGCTTATCTGTCTCTGTGTAGTAATTTTCCTTCTCTTCAACTGTCCTTCAAATTTTCTCTTTTGCAAGAAAAGGAACACATGGCTTCAATATTCACTTCTGTTCTGCAGTCATCCCTCCTGAAATAAAAGTTAAGCATTGCATTGTTATTATGATAATACATACAATAAACCTTGCTCCAAACCATTTGATGCAAAGCAAATCCACCTCCCACCCACAGCTGTGCTCCTTCTAGAGCATGCATGTCAAACTCCAGTCCTCGAGGGTCCCAAACAGGCCAGGTTTTCAGTAGGGATATCCTGAAAACCTGGCCTGTTTGCTGCCCTCGAGGACTGGAGTTTGACATCCTTGTTCTTGAGCTTCTACCACGCAAGTCATCCATGTGAGTGACACTGTACTGCAGTCCTGGTCTGCACACAATCTACTGAATCAATGACATCACACTGTAAAGGCAATCTACAAGATGTATTAGTTGTCCACACTTCCGAAATGTTACTTTTATGTCCAAATCACTTATTCCCATGACCTGATATTTGTATTTGTTATTTATAGGATTGTCACAAAGAGTTGATGAGGTCACCAAATGATAGTATGTAGAGAGAAAGAGAGATCTCAGAACAGAGCCCTGATGTATACCCACAGACAGATCAATAGAAGACGAAGACATGTTAGCAACAGAGATGGAGAATGTGTGACAGGAAAGTTATGATGAAAACCAGGATAGAACTGTGTTACGGATACCAAGAGAGAGTTTAGAATATGAAGGAGGAGAGTGATTGAGAGCATCAAACGCAGCAGATAGATCAAGTAGGATTAGTAGGGAAAAGTGACCTTGGGAATTTGCTTTAAGCACAGTCTGTAGAACGAGCTGTACGAAAGGCAGGTTGTAAAGGATCCAGGAGGGAATGTGATTTAAGAATGTTGACATTCTAGCAATTAGGAGACAAACAGCAGGAGGGATACAGGGCGGTAGTTAGTAAGGCACATAGGGTGTAGGTTGTTTCTGAGAAAAGGGTGACCACTACAGGCTTAAAGTAAGAGGGTAAAGAGCCAGAGAATAGGGAGGAATTGAAGATGTGGGTGAGAGTGGGGACTAAGAGATGCAGTAAGGTGTGAGGGGATACGATCTAGAGGGCATGTGGTAGAGGGAGAAGAGAAGATGATTAGCTTCCAGCTCTGTAAGAGAAGAAAAGGAGTCAAATGCAGAAGGAGAATTAGGTAGAAGGAGAGAAGGGGGAAGGGACAGAAGGAATCTCCTTGTGGGTGGCATCCACCTTGCCTCTGAAGTAGTCAAATGCTTGAGGAGAAGTGAAGGAAGGATGGCAAGTGTGAGAAGAAGGTTAGTGGAGGGAGTCAAATACAGGGGAAAAAAGACAGCGTAAATTAAATTTGTGTGTTGATGAATATGGAAAAAAAAGTAGTGTGGTTTGGCCCCAGAGAGCAGCTTTATACAGGACTGGAGACATTTTTACTGTAGAAAAATCAAACATCAAGTGTGAGATTTCCTTCATAGGCATTAAGAACAGCGAGTGGAAGTGTGATGAACATGTTTGGGAATTTAGCCAAGGGTGTGGGTTAGAGGGACGAGTGTGTCAGAGCTTGAAGGGGCATATAGAGGATAGCATTGTAAGAGTTAATAAGATTGTCAGTTTAAGCAGAAAGAGAGAGAGAGAGCAGAGAGGTTAGAGTAGATGTCAGAGGAGAGTTTAATTAAGCAGAGGAAAATCAGTGGGACAGGTAAGATGGGGTGAGGGGAATGACTGATTGTGAATGATGAGAGCAGAAGAGGTCATGTACAACTAGACCCTTGTTAGTAAGAGTGGACATTCCAGAGGGCACAGGAGAAGGGAAGAGAAAAGTAAGGAAAGGAATGTGGATTACATTAGATAGGTTAACACTCTTAGCAGGGAGGCAGAGGCAGGGAGGCCCGATGTGTATATGAGCAGGTTCAAGATTATAAGAGATATCCCACACATCAGCAAACATAGAAGGAGACACAGAGATAGGTGTAGAGAGAGACAGAGATAGCTCTATGTAGAGAGAGAGGGACGTAGAGAGAATGAGACAGATAGGCGCAGAGAGAGGGGGCGCAGAGAGAGGAGGCGCCAAAAGAGGGGGCGCAGAGAGAGGGGGCACAGAGAATAGGATATTAAAGAGTGCTTTTCATTGAGCAGTGCAGAAATAGCTGCAATAGAGGTCTGTACAAATGGTGCAGTGTGTAGACACATGCAAAGGTAGGGGAAGGAAAGAGAACATGTGGATAAAAGCAGGAGTGTGGAAGTTAGAGAAATTAGAAAAGTTTAACAGAGGAGTGAGGAAACAGCAAGCAGAGAGAACAAGAGAGAGGTTACATTGGGATGACGTTCTGTGGTAGAGAGAAAATGCTAGGAGAGAGCTTTCAAATATTAGAGGACATGACTTGAGGGAGCAAATGTATAAATCAAAACCTGAGGGGGAGGTATAGCACGAAAGCTTGCACAGCAGATTATAGTCTTAAAGTTGCGTGTACCTGTCAGGGCATTCAAGAAGGTAAATTCTCACAAGTGCAGAGTTCATGATGAAATGCTGAATCCAGTTCCCCTCCAATTTAATTTTAATATAACTTATCCATTCTTCATTACTGCAAAAAGCAAACAAAACAAAACCACATTGCATTACTATTTTCAAAATGGATTGAATGGCATATTCAACAGTGACTGTGTGATGCCAATATTCCCCACTCACTCGTAGTGAAGCACTTATTGTACTAGTGTTGAAAGTAGGCCGGTAGAGTCAGGTACGCAGTACTGATAAAACAATAAGTGCGCGTCGTAAGTACCAGCTCCGCAACAGTGCGGGCATCACATTAGTGACGTGGATGAACATATATGGATAAGCCCATATTAAGGCATCACGTGACCAGAGCCGTCACTGACTGGGTATACGTAAAGACGCAGGGAGATGCAAGGAAAGGGAGGGAGAGAGACAGGGAGAAGATGGGAAACAGAGGGAGGCACGGATGGAGAGAGGGAGTTCTTCCGAGCTTCTGCTGGCCTCTCTCTTTCACTGGTGCATGCCGGGAGCTGGTCCCAACATCCACAAAGTGTGTGTGTATTATTGGTTGTATTTTATGGGGGTAGGAGGGTAGTGTGTATATTGTGTGTGTGGGAGTATTATATTGTGTGTAGAGGTGCAGAGGAGAGTACTAGATTGTGTATCTTGTGTAAGGGTGTTGTGTATATTGTGTTTGGAGCTATAATATTATTGGAGAGATTAGTATTGAGGAGGTATTATAGTGTGTATTGTGGGGAGTATTAGTGTGTGTATTGTTTGTGGGTGACAGATGCTGGGGTATGCAGCAATCCCTGCACTGAGGTCCGAGGCGGCTCTGCATCGCTCGCACGCACTGTGGATGACCAAGCATGTGCCCATGATAATCATGGCCTTAGAGGGATGAGTGTGTCAGAGCCTAGAAGGGGCATATAAATATATAATGGAGGAGGGAGGAGGGAGGAGGAGGGAGGAGGAGGAGATGATAGCATTGTAAAAGTTAACAAGATAGTTAGTTTAAGCAGAAAGTGAGGAGAGGTTAGAGATAAGGGTAGATGTCAGAGGAGAGAGTTCAATTAAGCTGAGGTATCTAGTAGGACAGGGGTGAGGGGAATGAGAAGTGGTGGATGATGAGAGCAGAAGAGGTCATGTACAAATAGACCTTGTTAGTCAGAGAGCAGACATTCCAGAGGGCACGTGAGAAGTGAAGAGTAAAGTGAGACATGGAATGTGGATTACATTAGATGGGTTAATACGCTTAGCAGGGAGGTGGAGAGAGAGAGGCAAGAGGCAGAGAGTGGTGTAGGGGTTGAGGAAGAGATGTTGCATGTACCTTATCAGAACATTAAAGAACATCAATTCACACTGGTGCAGAGTTGATGATGATTCCAGTTCACCTCCAATTCAATTTTAACAGAACTTTTTCATTCTTCATTACTGCAAAAAAAAAAAGTATAAAACATTGCATTACTATTTTCAAAATGGATTGAATTCCCCCAACAATAACTATGTGTTACCAATATATCCCTCTCAGTCCCACTGCAGCACATACTGTACCAGTGTGAAAGTAGGAAGGTACACAGTAACGGTAAAACAATACGTGCCGGTACTATGCACCATATGAATTATAAGGGGATGTAAATCTCCCAGTCTCTCTCCATATCCGCAACAGAGTGGGCTCCGGTCAGTGGCATGGATGCCCATGTATGGATATGCTCATATTTGGGCATCCCATGTCACTGACCGGAGCCGGCTCTGAGTATAGGGATATATGCGGAGACGCAGAGGTGCAAGGAAATGGGAGGAGGCACGGTGAGAAACAGGGAGAGACCACAGGAAGATAGAGGGCAACAACTTCCACAAGGTACATGTATGTGTATAATTGTTTGTATTTTGTGCAGAGGGGGTAATTTCAGATAAAATACAATTCTCCACCCTCTACGAAATAATTCCACTTTGTTCAGTAAGCCAGAAAGTCTTGGTCCCATGGGGACTGAATTTTAATGCAAATAAGGTCCTTAATACACAAGTAAAGAATATAGTTACTTATTCTCTACTGTAAGAAGTGCCACATTGCCCACTATTTGGGTCCTGTGCCCAGATTGTGACCATGCATGGCAGAGGTGAGATTCCACCAACACCAATTTGCTACACTCTCCAAGAGAGATAATTGTGGTCAGAGGTGGAACTAGGGGAGGGGGTGAGCAGGGTCACTGCCCAGGGAGTAACCTGACAGGGGGCACGGAAATCTCATTTAGTGCATATGGTGCGGCACTGCATTGATTGACCGGTCAATCTGCACTGCTGCCTGTCACAGTGACATCATGATCGGGCACTGTGATCAGCTATAGCACTGACCCAGGTGAGATAGTTCAGCACTTTACAAGGAGGGAACAGATGTTGTGGGTGACAGATGCTGGGGGTAGGCCAAGACTGTTGGCCAGAGTAACGTGGAGACTTACTGCACTCTGCATGCCCATCCTCTCCCTGACATCAGGGGAAGGAAGTGGCCCTGGGGTGTGTGTAGGTATGCCAGATGTCAGTGTATGCATAAGTAAGTATGTCTGTGTAGTGGGAGGTGTAGGGGCGTTAAGCTGGAGGACTTAAAACAGGCACACATCTCACTTCGCTGCGGACAATTTCCCTTTGCATAAGATTCTTGTGATTATGTCAATGATGATCAATAACTGCATCATAACACAGCCGCTCTATACAGAAGATGTACTTGCTATCAATGGTCATGGAGGTAATACGTCACACAATGTACAGATATAGCAAGGATTATTTCTTCCTCTGGTGCATTATGGCATTATGATGGGAAATGTTGTGAGATTCTGCATTATCAGCATCACTGAATCTTTTGGAAATTAAGTGATATTCTATGTTTTAATGCAATATTATGGGTGATCAGCCGGTAAAATAATAATAGCTTGCTGTATCTGTAGCCATGCTCTACCCATGATGTGCTGAATCAATGACTGCAGAGAGATTCAGAGTGGTAAACATGACTGGAACGCATTTCTAAATAATGGGCAGCAAAGCAGTGCAGAATAGGAGGTGAAAGTATTTAAAATGGAAGACCCTTAGCAGCTGTGTGGGGAGTAGACAGTACAGACTGACCAAGTAAATGGTAAAAGGAGTAACTTCAACATTACTTGGCTTTGTACTCCACATTGAAGCTTTCCTCCTCTTTACATCACTAATACTGATGCCATGTGTAACCTGTACTGAGAGTTATATAATCTACTGGCCTAGATGAAACCATGTGATGCAAACAGGATCCATCCCACTCCAGATTCATAGAATTGAACCACCTCAACCTTTCATAACAATCACATAGAACTGCAGCTGTGCGCTACTGCACATGTTCTTGTTATGAATGGTAGTAGATGTGGTCCTTGGGTCTTTACTTCATACTGTAGCCACACTCTACTCATGATGTATTGAATCAATGAAAACTTGCATGGTTCAGATCACAGGAAGGGGTAGAGTAGAGATGAAAATGTTCAATGTGAAACCCGTAGCAGCTGGATTGTGTGGAGTCAATAAAACGACAAATACTAAATGGTAAATGAGAAATATACACATTGCTTATCTGTCTCTGTGTAGTAATTTTCATTCTGTTCAACTGTCCTTCAAATTTTCTCTTTTGCAAGAAAAGGAACACATGGCTTCAATATTCACTTCTGTTCTGCAGTCATCCCTCCTGAAATAAAAGTTAAGCATTGCATTGTTATTATGATAATACATACAATAAACCTTGCTCCAAACCATTTGATGCAAAGCAAATCCACCTCCCACCCACAGCTGTGCTCCGTCTAGAGCATGCATGTCAAACTCCAGTCCTCGAGGGTCCCAAACAGGCCAGGTTTTCAGTAGGGATATCCTGAAAACCTGGCCTGTTTGCTGCCCTCGAGGACTGGAGTTTGACATCCTTGTTCTTGAGCTTCTACCACGCAAGTCATCCATGTGAGTGACACTGTACTGCAGTCCTGGTCTGCACACAATCTACTGAATCAATGACATCACACTGTAAAGGCAATCTACAAGATGTATTAGTTGTCCACACTTCCGAAATGTTACTTTTATGTCCAAATCACTTATTCCCATGACCTGATATTTGTATTTGTTATTTATAGGATTTTCACATGTATTACTACTGTGAAACGCTATATACATTAATAGTGCTATATAAATAAATACATACACATTTATATATAATAATAATAACAGCATGTTCTTTTAAAGCGCTGCTAGTTTTACGTAGCGCTATACAGAGACATTTTGCAGACACAAGTCCCTGCCCCATAGAGCTTACAATCTATGACATTGGTGCCTGAGGCACAGAGGATATGAAGTGACTTGCCCAAGGTCACACACACACAAATATATATACATAAATATATACACACACACACACACACACACACACACATATATATGAAAACTAACACAGAAAAAAAGAATCCCCTGAATAGCACTCTAACATACACAAATTGTATCAATAAAGGTTTATTAATCACATACACATAAATGGTTAAAATGAGGAGCAGTGGTGACCTACAAAGCTGTTATAAACTGAACCTTAAGGTGTGGGGAAAAATGCTACACTGCAGTAATAAGTACAAAGTGTGTAAATAAAGTGTAGAGGCAAGAAATATATGGAAATGAGAACACTCAGACCGGCCGGTCAAGTACTACCTAAGTTGAAGCCCCCTGTGTGAAGTGCTTGTATGAAACTAGTGTATAACTAACAAGCAAGGAAATGAATAAGTTAATTATATAAGTTAGTAATATGATCCAAGCCTATAGATATGAAACACACAGATGAGCAAAAAATTGGCAGATATAACTAACAAGCCAAAATAGGTAGCAAAAGTACTTAGACCAGTCCTGAGTGTACAGCAAAGTGTCCAGCAGAGTGATAGCATATATCCACAGCTTAACTGCTCGTAGGTTCAGGGAGAGTGAGTCTCAGCACATGCTCCCAGGGTTGCTTGGAGCACAGACTGCAAGATTCAGCGGAGAGAAGGAGAAACAGCTGAGATCACCACCACATCCTAGATGAGACAGACAAGTCCTGACATGCATGTTTCACCACTTGCTTGTCCGGGGGCTTAACATATAGACAGTTGATAGATGTATTTGAAGTTGCATATTCTGTGCCGTGGATTAATCAGTATACTGAAAGCAACTGAAGATGGTACAGTAGCTGTGATAGGTTGGCCTCATAGCTCCTCCTTCAATGGAGGAATCGGCTCACGGAGCACTTAAATCTCTAAATGCCCAAAGAAAAAAATAAGCATGCAGTACTTAAAGTGAAAGTAAAATGAGAAATGAAATAAACACACACATTGAAAAATCACTCACCCGACTGAGAGCGCCTTCTACAGAGCGCTGTACCACTGCTCAGCTAGCAGCTAAAACTGTCTCATTTTCCCACCATTGAAGTTTACACATGTCCACGCCCCACTCTAACAAGACGCTGTGTACGGAAGCTCGCAGGAGACAAACTAGTGAGAGAAGGTGTAGCTGCTAGCCACACTCCACGAGGTGCATTGTGGGAAATGTAGTTCTTTGCCTGCTAGCTTCTCTGACTGGTTACTGATCAGGTGATGTCACTAGGGGCGGGATTAGTGTGTTGCAATGTAACGGCCCGGCTGTATGATTGTCACAGAAGGGGGGAGCCTGAGAATGTCACGGATTTAATTACACATGTAATGATGTAATAACACAGCCATGAACTAAGTCAGTATACATATGGTCATGTGATATTTATAATGCATTTATTAACATTATTGTGTGGATTTGGGCTGAATTAAACTTGTATGGGATTGTCACTTTAATATCACAGTACCACTACTGTTTAACACTTATAATGACCTCCTGATTACAGATTATTAGGGACAGACTTAAAAAGGCCTGTGTAAATATTTATTATAGAGTGGCCTCTTTACTTTATAATATCAGGGAGTATCAGACAGGCCTGTGTTTATTTTTAATATACATTAGGGTGACCTGACTCCAGATTATTGGCCTTTCCCTCTGACAAATGCATATTTTCCTATACTGTGTTAATTTTGTTAGAACAAAATAAATATTCATGCGCTAAATGACAGTACCAGTGTGAGTCCCAATAAGAAGTAGTGAGGTAAAAAACCATGGTACCAGCAACATATGTAACTGATGGGGAGGGTGCTAAAATATATGGAGTGTGGCGTCCTGATTGCTAAATGAGGTGTATTATATCATAAGTGCATATAACAATATCCCTCATAGCAATCTATTAAGAACCAACAAGAACTAGGTAGCACAATAATCAGTGCTGCAGTTATAGCCTAATAATAAGTATATATATATATATATATATATATATATATATATATATACTGCTGCGGCCAAGTTTATTCGAGCATTTGCCCGTTCTTGGCCGCAGCAGTAGCCTGGCGCGCGCCCGAGAGTGACGGGCGCGCGCCGAAGCAGCGGAAGAGCGCCCTCCGATCGGGGCGCTCTCCCTACCGCTGCCGGGTCCGCCGGGTCCCCCGGAACCCCCTGCCGCTGTCCCGCGATCGCGGGACACCAGGGCTCCCTCGGGGAGCCCCTGGACGCGCGTGCAGGGGGCGCACGCTCCCGAAGACGCGTGACCGCGCGTCTATGACGCGCGGCACGCCGAGGGGCGGCCACTAGCAAGCCGGGAAATCTCCCGGCTTGCGGTACCGGCCACACTCGAATAAAGTGTGTCGGTACTATATATATATAATATATATATGTAACCCATATTCCCCCACCCAATCGCAGATAGGGTGCATGTGAGGGGAGCTATATGTATTACCAGTGTGGTGCTTTACCTGTGTCGCTCACAGGAGGCCTGAGCCTCCGCCATTGAGAGCCTGGGGTGTATCCTCCTGAACAATACTATATGGTGCAGCGCCTCCACCTGTGATGGCTCCAAGCAGAGCGGGAGTTGTTCCTCACAGGACAATAATATAATATCACGCACACAGCATATAAAAGAACAGTGACTTTTCTAACAGTAACATAACTATGCATGTCATACATTAAGTGTCTCTCTTCTAGGAGACACAGTAACTCACGTGTCTCGCAGGATGCAACCCCTCACCGTGTACCCACACCATGTCCAACTCCCCACACCACAACCCCACCCCCAAAATAAGGTATGTGTGTGTGTGACTGCACAGCCACTATGTACTGATTTATAGTTGGTGCACTTATGGATGTTACCTGCCGAGCGCTCCAGCGCTAGGACCTGCAAACAGACTTCGCAAAGGATCCGACGGTGAAGATACGTCAGGGTTACCTTCCAGGGCGATCCCACCCGGTTGGTTGCTGCTGTGCTTGAAGAGGTCTGATCCTAAACCTCTGTAATGGTGCTGCGACAGTCTCTGCTTCCTTCACTTCTCTCTCTCTCTAAAGTGACAGGTTCCTGTACTAGGGCCTGTCCCTGTGACCACCCACCCTCACTAGTGGGAAGTCAGGGCCTCAACTCTAGCCTGGGGATTTCTGGCCTAGGGCAGAATCTCGCAGCTCTCTGCCCACCTTCTTTCCCCCTTTGTCCCCTAAGTCTCACTCACTCACGTGCTTCCCAGTCTGCTTCCTGACTGCACAAAACAATGTATCAAATTCCCTGCTGCAGAGAATCTGCAAGTCTCAGTGGCTGGTTGGTTGCAGGTGACAGGGAACATAGGGCATTCACCAGAGGCTGCTGGGGGATGTAGTCCACTCAGAACCTCTTTCCTATGGGGACTGTGTGCGCGGTCTCTACTGCACCTGTGCAAAGCTGTAGTGGCCACCGCTACACATAACTGCACCTGCGCAACCTACCAGATCTCCTGTACACTTGTAATGGCCACCACTACCCTTGCCAACCTCTGCGTATTGCGCGAACCTCGCACCAAACACAACATGGCCGCTGTGGCTATCTGCGCATGCTCGAGCATCAGGGCCCCCGACGGCGCCGGCACAGATAGCAGCGCCAACTGGGAAAAGTCGCCATCCCCTTCCCCCACTGCCACAGGGGTAAGGCAAGGGGCAAAGGAACATCAGGGAAGCCGGGAGTGGCCCCCTTACATATATATATATATATATTGTGGTTGACAAATCACCCAAAAATCTACTCGCTGAACAAAAAAATCTACTCATCACCTAGCCCCGCCCCAGGCCCGCTTTAAAAAAAATTGAATAAATTCCTAGTAAAAACAACATTCGTTTTTGACATGTTTATTTATTGTATTACATTATACTACAATTAGTCCTTGTTAAGAGTGTGTGTGTGACACAGAGAGAGTGTGCGTGTGTGTGTGACACAGAGAGTGTGTGAGACACAGAGAGTGTGTGAGACACAGAGAGTGTGTGAGACACAGAGAGTGTGTGAGATAGGGTGAGGCAGAGGGTGACAGGGTGAGGCAGAGGGTGACAGGGTGAGACAGAGAATGACAGGGTGATACCGAGAGATACAGAGGTTGACAGGGAGAAAATGGGTGACATGGTGTGACACAGGGTGACAGGGTGAGACAGAGGGTGACAGGGTGAGACAGAGGGTGACAGGGGGAAACAGAGGGTGACAGAAAGTGAGACAGAGGGTGACAGAAAGTGAGACAGAGGGCGACAGAAAGTGAGACAGAGGGAAACAGGGTGGGTGACACACACACACACACACACACACACACACACACACACACACACACACACACACACACACACACACACACACACACACACACACACACACACACACACACACACTCTCCCTCTTACACACACACTCTCTCTCTCCCTCTCACACACACACACACACAGACAGACAGACATCAAACCCCTCCCCTCTGCGAGAGCGAGGGTCCGCCCTCACAAATTCCTCTATGCCTCTTATCAGCGGTGCAGACAGGAGATGAAATACAGCAGTGACCGCACGACCCTTCTTTTGGCGATGTTACATATATATACTGATAATAGTAAAAAGCAGAACAAATAATATAAAAAGGCAATTGCTTGCTTGGGAAGTAGCTTCTGCTGGGCCCAATTTGAGGAATCCCTTGTCAGTAGGGCCGCCAGCAGAAATCTTGGGGCCCAGGACAAATGCAAGGATCAGGCCCCCCTCCCTACCCCATAGCACACCTACCATGACATTTTTTTTAGGGCACAACTTTTACTCATATGGTAGTGTTGCAAGGCCTATTTCACACCTCGCAAACCCCCCCATTTTACACTTTTTTATATTTTTATATATATATAAAAAGAGAGAGAGAGAGAGAGACAATCAAGTGGTTTCTTCTTCTCTTAGCCAAAGACGTACTACTCTATGTTCCTTTTCTCATTCTCCTATTTTTGTACCTTGGTATAATTGTATATACATACTTCACAGCATATGTTCCACCAAAGTAACTACGTCAGCGATGACAGCGACCAACAGTGGCACTACTGTGTTTAGGGTTCTACAGTGCACAGCCACCCTACACTACCCATCTGGTATTTCCACAGCCCAGATAGTTGAACAAACTGGCTGCGGTCCATATTACCTCTGACTCCAGCAATGCTTGGACAGTTTCCCCTATCTCTTTCTGCTCAATTTATTGGATACATAGCTTTGGATATATTTCAGCATTCTATGACACTCAGGATAGCGCTCATGATGTCATCAACAACCAGGGGACTCCCAATAGTTGCTATTATGTGATCAATTTTTACTGCACGCAGTCCTGAGTATACTATCAGCTTTGCCACAGTTGAGAGTCTGGCACATTTCTCTGCTGTACAAATGTGTCAGAGAACACATCCAGGCATTCAGTATACATCCCAGTTAGGCAGCGCTTATAGTAAGTGCGACGCGACGGGAGTAACGCTGGCGACTCAAAATTTGGAGCTGGGGAAATCAGATTTTTCAGAGGCTGTCGCCACATGTGACAGCCTCTGAACCAATCAATGCCCATGTCGCCAGCGACATCCCCGAAAGTTAAATTATAACTTTCGCAGGTGACGTCACCCGTCACTTCGCCAGTCGCGTTGCTGGCACTATAAGCATGACCTAGGGGAGGGCCCAGGAGACTCCCATACAACTCTGGAGAGTTTCTCTTAATTAAGGTAACTTTCCACTATGTGTCCTGTTCACAGCAATGCAGTACTAACTACATTTAAGCATGTCTGTAAGATACAAAAGTTAACCCATCATGCACCTTGGCCTAGGGAGGATTTGTTCCTATAAAGTACACCCAGTTTGGCAATGATTTTGGATGTCAGATTATCAATATGCAACTCAAATTTTAAATGGGAGTGAAACCAAATGCCAAGATATTTAAAATTAGTGACACTTTAGTTGGCTTCAATTAATTACTGCATTTATAAAATTCTGCAGAGCATCTAGTAACCTTGTAATATTAAAAGATGGCAGCCTTGGTATGTTATGCCTCTTTTTTCCTGTACACCGCAAAGGATTTTGTGGCCTATTCTAGTAACTCTGAAGTGAGGCAAACCACTTCTAAATAGCTCTCTTTATGTGAATTGGCCTACTTTGCTATGCTGTAAGCCAGGCCTGCACAGTTCCAGTCCTCGAGAGCCGCAAACAGGCCAGGTTTTCAGGATACCCTAACCCTAACTTCTTTCACTGCAGCCATTGTAATCAGACACTGCTAATGGAGGGTATGATACATTCTCTACCACTGAAAGAATATACATCTCAGTGGTAGACGGCTGATAAGAAGCTGTTTCAGTCTGGTTCTGCCAATTCGATCGGTTTAAAAAATCCTCCATTTTCAGGTCTATGTATGTTGATCTGATTTCTTAGGCTTTCAAGACGTTATAGCAGTCCTGTTTTTAGTGCTCATTCTCTCCCCCTTTATCTCTCAACTTTTCTCTCTCCCTTTATCACTCACTCCCCCTTTATCTCCTTCTATATGACCCTTGCCTCACTTCCCCTGACTCAAACTAATCAATCTTTAATCACCTCTCTCTACCTCTTCTCCCTCTCCCACTCCCTTCTCGCTCCCTTCTCTCTCACTCTCCCTTCTCTCCATTTTTTCACTCGGACTCCCACTGGTATTAGTATCTCAGATTTATTTTGATTTTTGGTGTGCAACATTTTTCCACATTACATAGCACTTGTGAGCAAGACATCCAGTCCAGCCACGGCTGATGGGACACTGTTCTTTCACTGATCGCTATATCTGAGCTATTGGGAAACAATTTTAAACACTATTACATTCTCTGCTCTTTCTCTCAGCTGCTATCTCGGTCATTGTGCCCAGCATATGGCGTCATCAGGCATATTAATGCTTCCAACATCCCAGGAGAAAATGGTTATATTGTTTTGAACAAGGGGCCTATTTCTGATGACTTATTCCTGCATTAGTAATATGTGTCATATATCTTGGCTCAATCAGAGGCTTGGTTGAAAACTGAGCCCCTGATGGAACCACATGTGCTTAAGGTGGGATATCCTGAAAACCTGACCTGTTGGACAGGCTTGAGTACTGGAGTTGAGAACCCCTGTTCAAACATTTATCTTCCTACCAGTACATAGGTAATTTCAAGAAATTAAACAAAAAAAGGTAGAAAAACTTTAAACAGCAAAATAACCATACAGTAACTTGTAAACCTTGAGAAATGCATCTTAATAGGGTCATGTCACACTGAAAATATAGTATTCCCAGGTTTAACCCTTGCATTCATCAGCCAGATATGTTGAGTCTTTAAGTTGCATTCATTGTTTTGAAATAGACTTGGTATTTTATGTCTCTTTTTTCCTGTACACCGTAAAGGATTTTGCGGCCTAGTCTAGAAACTCTGAAGTGAGACAAATCACTTCGAAAGAGCACTCTACAGTAGATGCGAATTGGCATGGTTTGCTATGCTGCAAGCCCTTCTCGCATGTCCAATCTGTATCTAAAAAGGCTTTGTACGAAGCTGTTTCAGTCTGGTTCTGCCAATTCGATCGGTTTTAAAAAATCCTTCATTTTCAGTGTATGTTGATCTGATTTCTTAGGCTTTAAAAACATTAAAGCAGTCCTGTTTTAAGAGCTCATTCTCTCCCCCTTTCTCTCTCCCTTTATCACTCACTCCCCCTTTATCTCTCTCGATATGACCCTTGCCTTACTTCCCCGACTAAAACTGCCCCCGCTTTAAACACCACTCTTTACCTCTGCTCTCTCTCCCTCTCCCTTCTCTCTCCCTCTCCCTTCTCTCTCATTTTCCCTTCTATCTCACATTCCCTTCTCTCTCACTTTCCCTTCTCTCCATTTTTTCACCCTGACTCCCACTCTATTTCTTTCACTCAACCCGTCTCTTGCTCTCACACATACTCCCAAAGAGTAACCCTAGAAAATACAAGAGATATCTAGAAATCTAATTGCAAGGTAATAAGTCACATTAAGTGAAATGCACAATGGAATAGTCCCCCCCTTTTTTAAAAAAAACGGTAGATTCCTTACATTTTAGCTATTTGCACTTCTATATTTGTAACACTGGTAATTGCTATAATAACACTGTTACTTTTTTTTAGTTTGTACATGCACACACACACAATTAAATGACCTACTGTATCTCAGTACCTCAGATAGACACAGACACACACACACGCCTATGCAGTAAGCGTTCATAAGCCACTTATCAAGCACTTAATGCCTACTGCTATTCAGTAAGCAGTGATAGTGGGTGATAAGGCGGGAAGGTTGGAAGAGATCACGTGCCACTACATGGGTATTCTGAAGTATACACAGCGTGAAGTGTTCGAATAAAGGCCGCTGCTGCTGCAGCTGTACATTCATATGTGCAATAATGAAAGAAAAATCAATGGCGTCTATCCTCATACAATGAGTTTTGGATTCAAATAAGGCATTTCATAGCACAAGGAGAAAAACATATTAGTTAGTAATTTTGCATTTAAAATGGGAAATGCTCAATAATATAATAATATAATTTATAATAATATAATATAGGTCCCTGCCCCATGGAGCTTACAATCTATGTTTTTGGTGCCTGAGGCACAGGGAGATAAAGTGACTTGCCCAAGGTCACAAGGATCTGACACCAGGAATTGAACCAGGCCCCAGGCTTCAAACTCTCAGTGCCACTCAGTGTCTTTTACTCACTGAGACACTCCCTCTCCACAAGAGTGCAAGAGTGCAAGAGTGCAAGAGTGCAAGAGTGCAAGAGAGCAAGAAAGCAAGAAAGAAAGAAAGCAACTGTCTATACTTCCTAATGTGTGGATTCAGAACCACAAACATGAAAAAATATATAATTAAGCAATAATTAAGAGCGGAGAGAAAAATACTAAAATAATTCAGTCAATTCATAGTGAATTAAAAGAAATTAGAGAATTAGTACATGTAAAATATTTTTATTTGTTAAGAATAGATTGATTTAAGATGACACACACACATACACACACACACACACACACACAATTAAATGACATATCCCTGGACCTCAGACACACACACTGACATTACAATAAGCAGAATAGATACATTTAGTTTTTGTTACAATTTGTCTCACTCCCAGTTGTAAGACATCAATCATTGTAAACTCTTGAACTCCAGGATGAGTTTGCAGCAAAGCTTCATGGGCACTGTAGTTTTTTTGTCTGCTACAAATTCTCTAATTGGTCACTGATCATGTGATGTCAGATGGGCCTGGGCTTTAATTCAAAGTGTTTAACCGAGTGGTGTGTGTCTCAAATACAGTAAGTTGCTTTATTTTTTTATCTCTGGGAATCTTCTGTGATTAAAGAGGGTCTGTTACTGAAAAAGCACAAAGCTGCTGATTACTTTCTGTTTAATAGAGAAATATTCATAAGGTATCAGTGTTTATTTGAGATGTGTCTGTACCTGAAAGGCTCAACCACCCCTGTTTGTGGGGCTCTTGTGTATGAAATAGCCCAGAGCAACTACCCCTAGAGATAATATACACACATACACACCCACATACTGTAATGTGTGTGTGTGTGTGTGTGTGTGTGTGTGTGTGTGTGTGTGTGTGTGTGTGTGTGTGTGTGTGTGTGTGTGTGTATATATATCCACTTTTTATTGTCTCTATAAGAGTTCTGATAAAGATTGTAAATACTGTAAATGTTTATCAGTTGATCAAAAAAGATTTGATCAGAAGAGTTGCCCTGTAAATTATCTATTCAGAGCAGCAATACCAGTATATATGTTAGACAGTGATTGTGGTTTGAATGGTGAATTTTGCAAGTATCTATCTGCGAGTTAATAACATACAAAACATTTACAGACCTGCTGTTATTACTCTGTGAGTTATGATATGATCTCAAACTGTGATTTTTGCCAACATTTGTTTGCTAGCTAGCCACATACAAATCAATTACAGACCTGCTGTTATTACTCTGAGAGTCATGATATGATGATATATGGCAAGAGATCCAAATAATCCTCATCCTATTTACATATCAGCCACAAAAAGGGATTTTTAATAATGTATATGTGTTTTTAATTATCTATGTAGAATTAATAAAATGTTATTATTTTCTGATATCCGCAGTGATTCTGGCCAACCTGACAGATCTGCAGTAATATACTGCAAGACCAATTTGTTTGCTAGCTAGCCACATGCAAATCAATTACAGACCTGCTGTTATTACTCTGAGAGTCATGATATGATGATATATGGCAATAGATTCAAATAATCCTCATCCTATTTACATATCAGCCACAAAAAGGGATTTTTAATAATGTATATGTGTTTTTAATTATCTATGTAGAATTAATAAAATTTTATTATTTTCTGATATCCGCAGTGATTCTGGCCAACCTGACAGATCTGCAGTAATATACTGCAAGACCAATTTGTTTGCTAGCTAGCCACATACAAATCAATTACAGACCTGCTGTTATTACTCTGAGAGTCATGATATGATGATATATGGCAATAGATCCAAATAATCCTCATCCTATTTACATATCAGCCACAAAAAGGGATTTTTAATCATGTATATGTGTTTTTAATTATCTATGTAGAATTAATAACATTTTATTATTTTCTGATATCCGCAGTGATTCTGGCCAACCTGACAGATCTGCAGTAATATACTGCAAGACCAATTTGTTTGCTAGCTAGCCACATACAAATCAATTACAGACCTGCTGTTATTACTCTGAGAGTCATGATATGATGATATATGGCAATAGATCCAAATAATCCTCATCCTATTTACATATCAGCCACAAAAAGGGATTTTTAATCATGTATATGTGTTTTTAATTATCTATGTAGAATTAATAAAATTTTATTATTTTCTGATATCCGCAGTGATTCTGGCCAACCTGACAGATCTGCAGTAATATACTGCAAGACCAATTTGTTTGCTAGCTAGCCACATACAGTAGCGACATTGCTTATTGAAGCAAAAGCCGCCGGCTCCATGCGGCTGGGAAGCGGGTCGCGTGGCGGCGCACTGTGACGTCACAGTAACATGCGCGCCTTTTCCTTTCCCCTCCCCTTTCCTTCGCTCTCCCTCTCCCTTCTCTCTCTCTCTACTCCCTTCTCTCTCTCTCTCTCCCCCTCCCTTCTCTCTCCCTCTCCCTTATAACTCCCTCATCATTCCCTCTACTCTCTCTCCCTCTCCCTCCTCTCTCTCCCTTTCCCTTCTCTCTCACCCTCTTCCTTCTCTCTGTCTATCCCTCTCCCTTCTCTCTCTCTCTCCCTTCTCTCTCTCCTCTCTCCCTCTTCCTTCTCTCTCCCTCTCCCTCCTCTCTCCCTTTTCCTTGTCACTCCCTCATCACTCTCTTTCTCTAACTTCTCTATCTCTCTACCTTCTCTCTCTCCCTATCCCTTCTCTCTCTCCCTATCCCTTCTCTCTCTCCCTCTTTCTTCTCTCTCCCTATCCCTTGTCGCTCCCTATCCCTTGTCGCTCCCTCTCCCTTGTTTCTACCTCTCCCTTGTCTCTCCATTCTCTCTCCCTCTTCCTTCTCTCTCCCTCTTCCTTCTCTCTCCCTCTTCCTTCTCTCTCCCTCTTCCTTCTCTCTCCATCTTCCTTCTCTCTCCATCTTCCTTCTCTCTCCATCTTCCTTCTCTCTCCATCTTCCTTCTCTCTCTCTCTCGCCCTTCTCTCTCCTCTCTCTCTCTCTCTCTCCCTTCTCTCTCCTCTCTCTCTCTCTCTCGCCCTTCTCTCTCCTCTCTCTCTCTCTCTCTCGCCCTTCTCTCTCCTCTCTCTCTCTCTCTCGCCCTTCTCTCTCCTCTCTCTCTCTCGCCCTTCTCTCTCCTCTCTCTCTCTCTCGCCCTTCTCTCTCCTCTCTCTCTCTCGCCCTTCTCTCTCCTCTCTCTCTCTCGCCCTTCTCTCTCCTCTCTCTCTCTCTCTCGCCCTTCTCTCTCCTCTCTCTCTCTCGCCCTTCTCTCTCCTCTCTCTCTCTCGCCCTTCTCTCTCCTCTCTCTCTCTCGCCCTTCTCTCTCTCCTCTCTCTCTCGCCCTTCTCTCTCTCCTCTCTCTCTCGCCCTTCTCTCTCCTCTCTCTCTCTCGCCCTTCTCTCTCCTCTCTCTCTCTCGCCCTTCTCTCTCCTCTCTCTCTCTCGCCCTTCTCTCTCCTCTCTCTCTCTCGCCCTTCTCTCTCCTCTCTCTCTCTCGCCCTTCTCTCTCCTCTCTCTCTCTCGCCCTTCTCTCTCCTCTCTCTCTCTCGCCCTTCTCTCTCCTCTCTCTCTCTCGCCCTTCTCTCTCCTCTCTCTCTCTCGCCCTTCTCTCTCCTCTCTCTCTCTCGCCCTTCTCTCTCCTCTCTCTCTCTCGCCCTTCTCTCTCCTCTCTCTCTCTCGCCCTTCTCTCTCCTCTCTCTCTCTCGCCCTTCTCTCTCCTCTCTCTCTCTCGCCCTTCTCTCTCCTCTCTCTCTCTCGCCCTTCTCTCTCCTCTCTCTCTCTCGCCCTTCTCTCTCCTCTCTCTCTCTCGCCCTTCTCTCTCTCCTCTCTCTCTCGCCCTTCTCTCTCTCCTCTCTCTCTCGCCCTTCTCTCTCTCCTCTCTCTCTCGCCCTTCTCTCTCTCCTCTCTCTCTCGCCCTTCTCTCGCCCTTCTCTCTCTCTCGCCCTTCTCTCTCTCTCGCCCTTCTCTCTCTCTCGCCCTTCTCTCTCTCTCGCCCTTCTCTCTCTCTCGCCCTTCTCTCTCTCTCGCCCTTCTCTCTCTCTCGCCCTTCTCTCTCTCTCGCCCTTCTCTCTCTCTCGCCCTTCTCTCGCCCTTCTCTCGCCCTTCTCTCGCCCTTCTCTCGCCCTTCTCTCGCCCTTCTCTCGCCCTTCTCTCGCCCTTCTCTCGCCCTTCTCTCTCCCTTCTCTCTCCCCTCTCTCCCCTCTCTCCCCTCTCTCCCCTCTCTCCCCTCTCTCCCCTCTCTCCCTCTCTCCCTCTCCCCCTCTCCCCCTCTCCCCCTCTCCCCCTCTCCCCCTCTCCCCCTCTCCCCCTCTCCCCCTCTCCCCCTCTCCCCCTCTCCCCCTCTCCCCCTCTCCCCCTCTCCCCCTCTCTCCCTCTCTCTCTCTCTCTCTCTCTCTCTCCTCCTCCTTCTTATCCATCTCCCTTCTCTCTACATCTACCTTCTCTCTCTCCGTATCCCTTGTCGCTCCCTCTCCCTTGTTTCTACCTCTCCCTTGTCTCTCCATTCTCTCTCCCTCTTCCTTCTCTCTCCCTCTTCCTTCTCTCTCCCTCTTCCTTCTCTCTCCCTCTTCCTTCTCTCTCCCTCTTCCTTCTCTCTCCCTCTTCCTTCTCTCTCCCTCTTCCTTCTCTCTCCCTCTTCCTTCTCTCTCCCTCTTCCTTATCTCTCCCTCTACCTTATCTCTCCCTCTTCCTTCTCTCTCCCTCTTCCTTCTCTCTCCCTCTTCCTTCTCTCTCCCTTTTCCTTTCCCCTCCCTTTTCCTTCTCTCTCCCTCTCCCTTCTCTCTCCCTCCTCTCTCCCTTGTCACCCCCTTCTCTCTCCCTCTCCCTTCTCTCTCCCTATCCCTTCTCTCTCCCTTTCCTTGTCTCTCCCTCTCCCTTGTCTCTCCATTCTCTCTCCCTTTCCTTCTCTCTCCCTTTTCCTTCTCTCTCCCTTTCCCTTCTCTCTCCCTTTCCCTTCTCTCTCCCTTTTCTTTCTCTCTCCCTTTTCTCACTCCCTTCTCTATCCCTCTGTCTTCTCTCTCCCTTCTCTCTCCCTATCCCTTCTCTCTCCCTCTTCCTTCTCTCTCCCTTTCCAATCTCTCTCCCTTTCCAATCTCTCTCCCTTTTCCTTGTCTCTCCATTCTCTCCCTTTTCCTTTCCCCTCCCCTTTCCTTCGCTCTCCCTCTCCCTTCTCTCTCTCTCTACTCCCTTCTCTCTCTCTCTCTCCCCCTCCCTTCTCTCTCCCTCTCCCTTATAACTCCCTCATCATTCCCACTACTCTCTCTCCCTCTCCCTCCTCTCTCTCCCTTTCCCTTCTCTCTCACCCTCTTCCTTCTCTCTGTCTATCCCTCTCCCTTCTCTCTCTCTCTCCCTTCTCTCTCTCCTCTCTCCCTCTTCCTTCTCTCTCCCTCTCCCTCCTCTCTCCCTTTTCCTTGTCACTCCCTCATCACTCTCTTTCTCTAACTTCTCTATCTCTCTCCCTTCTCTCTCTCCCTCTTCCTTCTCTCTCCCTATCCCTTGTCACTCCCTCTCCCTTGTTTCTACCTCTCCCTTGTCTCTCCATTCTCTCTCCCTCTTCCTTCTCTCTCCCTCTTCCTTTTCTCTCCCTCTTCCTTCTCTCTCCCTCTTCCTTCTCTCTCCCTCTTCCTTCTCTCTCCATCTTCCTTCTCTCTCCATCTTCCTTCTCTCTCCATCTTCCTTCTCTCTCCATCTTCCTTCTCTCTCCATCTTCCTTCTCTCTCCCACTTCCTTCTCCCTCCCTTTCCATTCTCTCTCCCTTTTCCTTTCCCCTCCCTTTTCCTTCTCTCTCTTTCTCTCTCCCTTCTCTCTCCCTCCTCTCTCCCTTGTCACTCCATTCTCTCTCCCTCTCCCTTCTCTCTCCCTATCCCTTCTCTCTCCCTTTCCTTGTCTCTCCCTCTCCCTTGTCTCTCCATTCTCTCTTCCTTTTCCTTCTCTCTCCCTTTTCCTTCTATCTCCCTTTCCCTTCTCTCTCCCTTTTCCTTCTCTCTCCCTTTCCCTTCTCTCTCCCTTTTCTTTCTCTCTTCCTTCTCCATATCCACATTTATTGACTATAAGAGTTCTGATAAAGATTGTAAGTACTGTAACTTGTAATGTTTATGCGGTTAGAAATATGGTATTCATTGGTTTATCATCAACCAGCCCTGGTTGTGGGTGGCTCTTGTGTATGAAATAGTCCATAGCACCTACCCCTAGAGATAATGTACACATACACACCCACATACTGTAATGTGTGTGTGTGTGTGTGTGTGTGTGTGTATATATCCACATTTATTGTCTACAAGGGTACTGATAAAGATTGTAAGTACTGTAACTTGTAATGTTTATGCAGTTTGAAATATGGTATTAATTGGTTTATCATCAACCAGCCCTGTTTGTGGGGCTCTTTTGTGTGAAATAGCCCAGAGCACCTACCCCTAGAGATAATGTACACATATACACCCACATACTGTAATGTGTGTGTTTATATCCACATTTATTGTCTATAAGAGTTCTGATAAAGATTGTAAGTACTGTAACTTGTAATGTTTATGTGGTTTTAAATATGGTATTCATTGGTTTATCATCAACCAGCCCTGTTTGTGGGGCTCTTGTGTATGAAATTCCCCAGAGCACCTACCCCCTTTATTGTCTCCATAAGAGTTCTGTTAAAGATTGTAAATACTGTGAATGTTAATGTTTCTGTGGTTTGAAATTTGGTATTCATTGGTTTATCATCAACCAGTTCTGTTTGTGGGTGGCTCTTTGCATTGTTCTGTGTATTCTCTGTGTTTTTCTGTTATGTTTGCTGAGTAACCTTGTGATATAAAGAGATGGCAGCCTTGGTTTGTTATGCCTCTTTTTTCCTGTATACCGCAAAAGATTTTGCGGCCTATTCTAATCACTCTTAAGTGAGACAAACCGCTTCTAAAGAGCACTCTAGATGCAAATGTAAATAATAGGTATCATAGAATTTGAACACATGGCTGCTCAACTCAAGTCCTTAATCCCCCAAACAGGTCTGAATTTCAGGATTTTACAGCTTCAGCACAATTTTACAGCTTCAGCACAAGTGGCTCAAACAGAGGCTTGTTTGAAGACAGAGACCCTGATTGAGCCACCTGTGCTGAAGCAGGGACTGATTAAAGCAACTGTGTTGAAGCTTGGATATCCTGAACACCTGACCTCCCTTCTCTCTCTCCATCTCCCTTCTCTCTATCTCTCCCTTCTCAACCTCTCCCTCTCCCTTCTCTCTCTCTCCCTCTCCCTTCTCTCTTCCTCTCCCTTCTCTCTCTCTCCCTCTCCCTTCTCTCTCTCTCCCCTCCCTTCTCTCTCTCTCCCCCTCCCTTCTCTCTCCCTCTCCCTTATCACTCCCTTGTCATTCCCTCTCCCTCTCTATCTCCCTCTCCCTTCTCTCTCTCTCCCTCTCCCTTCTCTCTCACCCTCTTCCTTCTCTCTGTCTCTCCCTCTCCCTTCTCTCTCTCCCTTCTCTCTCTTCTCTCTGTCTCTCCCTTCTCTCTCCCTTTACCTTGTCACTCCCTCATCACTCTCTCCATTCTCTCTCCCTTCTCTCTCTCTCTCTCT
>NW_027453923.1:90000-121295 GCF_040206685.1 Ascaphus truei | reverse complement strand
GGGGGAGGTCTGTGCAGGTTCTGTAGTAGATTTTCCTGTGGTCCTGCAACGCCACAAGGTTCTGTTCTTCCTCGTTTCTCACACAATTTACAAACCTAAAATTGGGACAGTTAGTGAGGTCTCAAAGTAATGTCTATTTTATAAAAGAAGAGCTGAAAAAAGATACAAGTTGTTAATAGTTACATAGTTATATAGTAGATGAGGTTGAAAAAAGACATACGTCCATCAAGTTCAACCGTAGCTAAATTTAGAGAACAGATACTTTATCCTATATCTATACTTACTTATTGATCCAGAGGAAGGCAAACAAAAAACCCCAGTGACATACCATCCAATGATATATCATAAGGGAAAAAAAAACATTCCTTCCCGACTCCAGGAATTGGCAATCGGATTACTCCCTGGATCAACATCCTTCCCATGTTTCACAGTCTCCATGGGTAATGAATTCCACATTTTAACTGCCCTTACTGTAAAGAACCCTTTCCTTTGTTGCTGGTGAAATCTCCTTTCTCCACCCTCAAGGGATGACCCGAGTCCTCTGTACTGTCCTTGGGATAAATAGTTCTTTTGAAAGCTCTCTGTACTGTCCTCGAATATATTTGTATATAGTTATCATATCCCCTCCTAGACGCCTCTTTTATAATGTAAATACTGTAGATCTAATTTAGCTAGCCTCTCCTCAAAAGTTAGATTGTCCATCCCCTTTATTAATTTGGTGGCTCTTCTCTGCACTCTCTAGTTCCATAATGTCTTTACTAAGGAGTGGTACCCAAAACTGGACTCCATATTCAAGGTTTGGTCTTACTAATCTATACTAAATTTCTAAGTTAGATTCCGTTTGTTTGTTTGTATGTCCGAAGCATCGAAATCTCACAAATGGCACGACGTAGATGTCCTGGCAGCGAGGGGAGATGCGGCAGCAGCAGGGGGGGGGAGTGAGGGGGCGGGGAGATGTGCCGGCAGCAGGGGGGGGGGGAGTGAGGGGGCGGGGAGATGTGCCGGCAGCAGGGGGGGGGAGTGAGGGGGCGGGGAGATGTGCCGGCAGCAGGGGGGGGGGGGAGTGAGGGGGCGGGGAGATGTGCCGGCAGCAGGGGGGGGGGAGTGAGGGGGCGGGGAGATGTGCCGGCAGCAGGGGGGGGGAGTGAGGGGGCGGGGAGATGTGCCGGCAGCAGGGGGGGGGGAGTGAGGGGGCGGGGAGATGTGCCGGCAGCAGGGGGGGGGGGGAGTGAGGGGGTGGGGAGATGTGCCAGCAGCAGGGGGGGGGGGGAGTGAGGGGGCGGGGAGATGTGCCAGCAGCAGGGGGGGGGGGGAGTGAGGGGGCGGGGAGATGTGCCGGCAGCCAGGGGGAGACACAGACACACACACAGAAAGACACACACACAGACACACACACAGACAAATCTTCCCCCGCTCTACATCTCCCTCCCCCCTCCCCCCTAAAAACCTGTTTGTCCTCGCCGATATTAAAAAACAGACCAAAAATATTGTCTACTCACAGGTGTTGAAGGATTAAAATAAATAACTTTCACATTAATTTTTTTTTTAATACAATGTATTCAATATTATATTCTTGCTTCCCAAATGCATAACCTAACATTTATCTGTATTAAACATGTTCTGCCATTTACCTGCCCAAGTTTCCAGTCTCTCCAAGTCCTTCTGGAGAGAAATTACATCCTGCTCTGATTCTACTACCTTACACAATTAAGTATCATCTGCAAGATGGAGACTTTGCTCTCGATGACAACCTCAAGGTCATTACAAAACAAGTTAAAAAGCAGGGGTCCCAGTACCAATACCTGAGGTAGTCCACTCATGACCTTAGCCCAACCTGCAATAGTTCCATTTATGACAACCCTCTGTTGTCTATCCGTCAACTAAATTTCAATCCAGGTGCATATATTTGCTTTATTTTGTGCACCAACCTTGTGTGTGGAACCATATCAAAAGCCTTGGCAAAATCTAAGTAGACCACATCAACTGCATTACCCTGGTCTAAATTCCTACTTACCTCCTCAAAGAAACAAATAAGGTTAGTTTGGCATGATCTATCCTTCATAAATCCATGCTGACTAATTTTGTTTTCCATTAGGTATTCCTGAATATTATGCCGTATTAAATCTTCAAGTAGCTTCCCCACTATTGAAGTCAGGCTTACAGGTCTATAATTCCCCGGTTTTGATCTAGCTCCCTTTTTAAATAAAGGCATCACATCTGCTTTACGCCAATCTTGTGGTACTGAGCCTTGGGACATGGACTCCTTGAATACTAAATGTAATGGTTTGGCTATTACTGATCTTAACTTGTTGAGAACTTTTGGATGTATGCCATCGGGGCCAGGTGCCTTATTTACTTTAATTTTTTCAAGCCGCTTATGAACTTCTTCCTCAGTTAACCAATTGTTCATTAATATGGAGGTTGTGGCTTCCTCCTGCAGCACTACTATTGAACTTGATTCTTCCCTGG
Organism: Ascaphus truei; assembly: GCF_040206685.1. Lineage (NCBI taxonomy): Eukaryota > Metazoa > Chordata > Amphibia > Anura > Ascaphidae > Ascaphus > Ascaphus truei. The sequence goes on along the minus strand of NW_027453923.1, from coordinate 118,826 downwards.
TAAACACAGAGGCAAAGAATTTGTTTAATACCTCTGCTTTTTCCTTATCTCCAATAATCTGCTTACTATATTTTATTTTCTCATTAAGGTACTTAAAGAACTTTTTAGGGTTGACCTTACTTTCTATTGCAATCCTTTTTTCATTATCCATTTTTGCTCATTTTATTGCCCTTTTGCAGTTTTTGTTACATTCCTTATAATTCTGATACAATGTCTCCGTCCCTTCTGACTTAAATAATCTTAACGCATTCCTCTTCTTGTCCATTTCCTCCCCTACCTGTTTATTTAGCCACATTGGTTTTGACTTACTTATTTTATACTTATTACCCAAAGGTATACACTGATGAGTGTGCTTTTCTAACAATGTTTTAATTACTGCCCATTTATCTTCTACATTTTTCCCTGAACAAACTTAATCCCAATGTAACCTTGTTGAACCCAAGTTATCTGTTTTTTGATCCTTTATTTAACACTAGCTGAGAGACCCGGCGTTGCCCGGGAGTACAATTTCCTGCTCCCCCTCTCTCTCCACTCCCCCTGTCTGCTTCTGCGCTCCCCCTCTCTGTTTGTGTTCCCCCCCCCTACACACACACACACACACACACACACACACACACACACACACACACACACACACACACACACACACACTGTCGTCCCCCAACACACACACACTGTCCCCCCCCCCCCCACACACACACACACTGTCATCGTCCCACCCCACAAACACACTGTCGTCGTCCCCCCACACGCACACACTGTCCCCCCCCCCCACACACATTTCCCCCCCACACACACACTGTGGTCCCCCACATACACACTGCCCCTCCAACACGCACTGTCGTTCCCCCCCACACACACACTGCCCCCCCACACACACTGTCCCCCTCAACACTGTCCATCCCCCCCCCCACACACTGTCCGTCCCCCTCCCCACACACACACACAAAGCCCCCTCCCCTATTACAGGACCACAAAGCCCCCTCCCCTGTATTCTTCCGAAGGTACGGACCACAAAGCCCCCTCCCCTCTGCCAGGACTCACAGCACCGCTCCTCTCCTCTCTCCCACGCTCCTCCGATTGTCGCGCGCCTAGCCCTTCTCTGCTCTCCCTCCTCCCGTCCGGGGAGTGCTGCGCATGTACTCTACCCCCTCTCTGCACCTGTGAGCGCGAGCTACCAGGAAGCTTGCAGCAGGGAAGGTGCGGGGCCTGTCCAGCTGAGGGGGGAGAGTGACAGCCACCAGGAGAGGGGAAGGTGAGCTGCGGTCCGGCTGACGGGGGAGAGTGACGGCCACCGGGAGAGGGGGGTGGTGTGTGTGTGTCTGCTCTCTCACAGTGTGCGGTGTTGGTCAGAGGTGCACGCGGTCATGGTGTGAGGAGAGTGTGCGTGTGTGTCTCTTCTCCCTGCCTGGCTCCTCCCTGCCTGGCCCGCAGGCCAATGAGCTGTCCAGCAGACATACACACACAAACATTATTTGAGACTTATATATATAGATGAGACCATGTTATGATCACTGTTACCCAAATATTCCAGGACTTGAATATTTGACATTACTTCTACCTTGTTTGATATTGCCAAATCCAGTACTGCCCCTCTCCTTGTTGGATCCTCAATAATTTGGGTCATATAATTGTCTTTAAGCACTCCCAAAAAACTGTTTCCTTTGGCTGTAATGCTAATCTCATTGCCCCAGTCTACGTCTGGATAATTAAAATCACCCATTATGCAAACATGACCTAGTTTTGATGCCTTCTCCATTTGCAACAGTATTTTAGCTTCCTCAATCCCCAGATATTTGGTGGTTTATAGCAGGGGTGCACAAACTTATCTTCATGCGTCCCCCATCTCCTCTCCCCTCCGGCTTGCGCCCCATACCCCCGCACGGCCCCGGCGTCAAATTACGTTGCAGGGTCGTGTGTCGTCACGTTGCGGGGCCTCTGTAACACCCGCGGGGCCCCCAGACAATCTAGCGCCCCCACTTTGCGCACCGCTGGTTTATAGCATATCTCTACAAACATTTTCTTTGTATTTTTACCTCGGCTGAATTTCTATCCACAAGGTCTCTACATCATTTTAGATCCAGTTTAACATATAAAGCATACTTCACCTTCTCTTCTATACATACACACACACACACATACACACACACACACACACACACACACACACACACACACACACACGTTGAACAATTTTATTAAAACAGGGCAAGCAAATTCCCTGATGTATTGATATATTACGAAGATAAAAAACAATGGTACAATGTATAAGAAACAAATATAGCCAATTATAAGCTGTATTTCAGTAAATAGAGGGAGGGGGAGAGGGGGGCGTCCGGACACTCACCGCAGAGGGGGGATCCTGCCTGACTCTCCCGGCCCCTCCCAGCTGCTGCATGTGGGGGAGACGTTGCTGTTGCTGCTGCTGCTCTCTGCACAGCTGAGAAGGGATTGCTTCCTGCTGCTCGTGTGCCTCCGGTCTAGAGCGACCACGTGACCAGCAGCAGCCAATCACAGTAATAATAATAACCAGCAGCAGAGGGGTTAATGTTAAAGGGGATGAGACCTATGGTTTGAAGGGTAATGCTGCACTCCCCAAGGGAAAAAATATGATATCAATACCGGTGCTCCTGGTCAGGAATCTCTGCTAGGTTCTCCCAATATCATGTATGAAAGGAAAAGCCTGGGCACTGCGGATTTCTGCATAGAAAATGTATTAGCCAATAGTTGACGTTTCGCCCTCAGGGGCCTTTCTCAAAAGCAAAAGGCATAATGAATAAATAACATGTGAGAAGTTCCATATATAGACCCCACCACAAGTCTCCTTAATTGTCTCTGATAGATGTAATTATCTTCCTTAAATCTCAATCCATCTTTCTGATGATGCACAAGGCTGATATACAGTCTCATTTGCTCCAAAATCTCCTTCTCCAAATCCCGCGATGTTATGATGTCATCAGTAGGTTCCTGTCCTCACGTTGTCCTGCCTTCTCTGCTCTCCATTTTGCCATTCTGATGATGTAATTCTTTCCTTCATCCATTCCAGTAGTGGGGCGGTGCTTATCATTCACTCCTCCTTCCACATTCATTGGCAAGTGATGTCATCAGTAATCGGAGTCGCTGTACTTCTTTCCCTGTGAGGTTTATCAGTACACAAGAAAGAGACTTAGAAAACGCCTGTTTTAACCCTATGAGTGAATCGGAAGGCACAGGCTGCAATGTATATTCCAATTAAAAATTAAAATCTGTATTTTTATTTTAAAATACTTTAAAAAAAACTCCAGAGGTGTGTATGTTATTTTATACCCCATATGAACGAAAGGCAAACATACAAACCAATACACCAATCAGAGAACTCCAACAGCAGCAGGTAAAGAATCATCGTTCAGTAAGAAAACAGCCTAAGGATAAATTATCGTTTAGCCCTCTTGGAAAAACTGTATCCAACGTGAATATCCAATAAGCCTCGCGTTGCAATAAAAATATATCTTTATCCATACCTGTCATGCTGTTTTTACCTGTTCTATACCCATTACTTTAAGTGAGGTCACTGAATGCCTGAACTCCCTGCTGTGTTTTATTAATTCTGTTTCTGCATTATTAATCTTGCTTTTATGCTCAATATATCGCGTTTTGAGCATACTTTTAGTCTTGCCAATGTAGCATAAGCCACATGGGCATGTGATCTTATAAATGACAGGCATAGTGGTGCAAGTGATCCTTCCTTTAATTTTATATTTCTTTCCACTCCTTGGATGGGTGAATTCTGTACCCGTATTAAGGCTATTGCAGATTGAGCAATTGCAGCACCGATAGCACCCTAGCTTAGGGTTACCTAGAAGATGGGGCGTAATATAAGTCTCCCTTCTGTCTGCACTAATCAGTAAATCCTTAAGATTTTGTCTCCTCTGATATGCAAATCTTGGTTGCAATCTGCAAACCTCTTTACGAGTACTGTACTGTCACTATTCAGAATTTTCCAGTGTTTCAGAATCTCTGTCTTAAGAACTCACTGAGAAAACACAAACTAAGTGCAGACTGTAAAAATCAGTGTGACAATGTGTGGAAAAACTTGGCTCTCGTGTGCAGCCTACTCACAAGATAGCAGTAGACTAGATCAGGGGGGCGCAAACTTTTTTCCCTGCGCCCCCCTGCCGGCTGTCCCCTCACTCCCGCGCCCCCCCCCAACCCCAACTTACCCTCGCTCTGGCGTAATGACGTCACGTTGCCATAGCAACGTAACGTCACATGACCTCGCAGCGTCATTTTGACGCCGCGTTGCCATGGCAACGCCGGGAGGAAGCCGCGGGAGCCACGGGTAAGTTAGGTTTACAGAGGCCCTGCAGCTCCCCAGGCACTTAATTTAAGTGCCTTCGGGAAGCGCGTGGGGCCTCTGTAAACCCCGCGCCCCCCATCGGCAGTCTCGCGCCCCCTCTGGGGGTCGCACCCCACGGTTTGCGCACCGCTGGACTAGAGTATGGGCAAATACAGGGTCTGTGGAATCTGTAAAGTCTTCTAGATGTATACAGGATACCTCTCACATTCATGAGTCAAGTGGATAGGAACATGGAAAAACAGAAAAAATCTCCATGGTGCAGATCAATGGTAAAAAATATTAACTTTATAATGTAGCTAAAAAATGCGCACTTACAATGTAAAAATTAAACATAAGCATTTGGCACTATAACAAGTGACTCAGGAGTGATGTGGTTATGGCCACCGCTCACCGCACCGCCGTGAATTCTCAGCTGTGCAGCACCGGAAGTGACGCGACAGAGCCGAGTGCTCTAACCGGAAGTGACATATCGCATCGGGGAAAGCTCTGGAGGTGGTCCTGATAGCATCACGGCGAACAGCTGAGAATTCACGTCGGTGCGGTGAGCTTTTGCTCTATTTCCCTGTATCTATGGTCTAACTCATCCTCAACCTGTTGTTGAGTGAAAGAACCAGCCGCCCACCAATGATCAACAACATTATTCTTTATGAGCAGGAACCGTGTACGGTCCATCCCTTCGTGATAACCGGTGAATAGGGGTGCCCACCACTTGTCACGGTGCTCGTACTCTGTGGAATGACCTGGGTGTTCTATCTCTGACTCTACCTGAGACGATACATCGGACGCACCCGCATCAGTAGACCGCGAGCAATCTCTCCTCCCCTTAGCATATATGTACACTGTCAGATTCAGTTTGTGCACCACTGGCCTGGAAGGACCAGACTGCTGGAGTATGTGAGACGCGGGCTCTCCCTCTAGCTGTAGGACAAAATGGTACAGGGTTAGGCACAGGTATTACGCTCGAATACGGTATCTCCCCATCAGATCCCCCATCACTTAGTTCCCAATCCCACAAGTCCTTAGAGTATTTGGAGAATTTACACAACTTATCCCTGTTAGGGCCCAGTGGTATCACTCGTGACGGGGCAGGGGCAGTGGCCTGGGCAGTGGCCGGGGCAGTGGAACTAGGGACTGGGGTTGGGGCAACGTCCAGATCAGTGTCAGTGTCCAGCAAACGGGTAATCCCGCGACCAAGGGACGCTCTCTTGGACTCTCTTTCCGCCATGCCGCGCTCCTCTCGGGAGGGGCTGTGCCTCGGTAGAGCATACCGGGCAAGGACTGGCTCAATGTTCTGTAAAGAAAATAAGGATCTCGGCCTCCTCTTTCCGGGGGAACCGGAAACTACGTCATCAGGTGTGCCCGCAGAGTCGCCATCCGCTCCGTGGTCACGCACCGGAAGTGCGTCGAAGACCGGCATGGGCGTTGGCGGAGCATCCGGTGCACGGTCAAACAAGTAGGCCTCAAGCCTCTCCTTCTCGTCTTCCATGGTTACTGTCTCCTCCTGGCAGGAATAAGGGGGTGGTGGACTCTCCTTACCGCTCCGCTGGCTTTTGATGAGATCGGGCTCCTCGAGGGTCTTATTGATCGCCATCTCCTCCGCACTGGGAGTCACCACAGGTGTGGGACTGCTTCGGGCCTCCGGCCGCACCAGCGCTCGCTGTCGGACGGGGTCCGCGCTCGGCTGCTCCTCTTTGATGCCGCTAGGTTGGTTCGCCAGTAGGCGCATCGCCACCGATGGTACACCAACATTCTTTTCTGACGAAATTATGATCGGCTCCTCCGCTCGGGAGTCACCGGAATCTTCGGCGATACAGCCAGTGGGTATAGGTACGAAGCTGGCGTGCTCCGGTACCTCCACTGCGGTCGCGCTCTTCTCCTTGGATGGTTCTTTCGGCTCGACAGCCGGTTGGGCCTGGGTTCTTCCTGCCCGCTTGTAACGGGGAACCAGGGCCGTTCTCTCGCTGCCCTCCGCCAACTCCGTTATCGTTCCCGGAGAGACAACCCGAGCATTCGCGGTCATGGACTCCGGCTCCGTAGGCCAGAAATAGTACGTACCACACAAGGAGCATCGGGCCTTGGTGCTGGGTACGTCGCCGGGCACACCGCTGTTGGCGCACAGGCACCGCAGGTACTCTTGACCCTCGATCTGGATCACCAGCAGGCTGCCTGGTACTTGGACTACATTAGTGTTCATTTCAGACATGGTACTTGCCGGATTGAAACAGTTCAACTGTTCAGCTCCGCTCTCTGTGACTGTCAGCCAGAAATGAAGCTCCTCGCTCTCACTTCCTGTCCCTCCCTTCGCTGGGGCGGACTCTCCTGATTGGTTCTCCTTGGGCCTCCTCCCTCTGGTGGAATCCAGAGGCGGGCTTTCTCTTCTCCAAAGTGACGGGGTCTGGCTTTCTGACCAGTCACAGCACAGGTGGGTGGACTCTCGGCTTTCGCGACGCTCCTCTCCTCCTGCAAGGAATCTGGGTTTGGCGCCAGACTCGTGCACATTTCCCGCCATAACTTTCGCACAGTCTTTTTGCAATTCTCACGTGCTTGCTCCAGACTTGGCGGGAACCGCCATTTTAGCTCGCCTCTCTTGCTCCGCGGAGCACATGTAGGGATGGCCGCCATCTTGGGTACTCCCTCCAAATGTGCGTGTGCCCTACTCTCCATGTCTAACGGGTATCTCGTACCTAGACACTACTCTCCTCCCAACTGCGAAATCTGCATCCTCATGCTGTTTGTTACCCACTAAAATGAGGTGGCTTCTACCTCAGGCTTAGCGGAACTCCTCTCTTCCTATGCACTGTGTTCTCGAGGTCTACGTGCAAGTGCTCTGTGGTGCGTCTGTGTGGGTGATAACTAGGTACCGCCAACTCTATCGGTACGAGCGTCTCCTACTGTTGGCCACTCATAGCACGGGCCCTGGGCCATGGTCCCCGGATTGGCTACCGCTATGACCCCCCCCCAGTTGCCTCACGCTACCTGCCTCAAGGGACTAGGTCCGCTATAGCTATCCACCCCTAACAACACCTCCTAAGGGCACCCAGGGCGTACTGTGCGAGAGTCTCCGCTCTCCTGACTACCCCTGGTTTGTGCAGTCGCACCCTTCCTTCTCCAGCACTCGCACGGCATGTGCATCTTACTCTGCCCGTTCCGCCTTGCACTAAGCCGGTCCTGTCCTGACATATCTCAGCAGCGCCTCCAAATGTAACCCTTATTCCCCCCGCCCTAGACTCAACTGATGTATCTAGGGTGCGTGAGGGGCAGTTACATGGTTGAGAGTGGTGGTGCATACCTGTGAGGAACAGGAGGGCCTGAGCTTCCCGCGATGTTGTGGGGGAGACAGGACTCGGCTTCTGAGGTTGTGGCCTCCATATGGACTTACTGGTGCAGCGCCTCCATCTCCTATAATTCCCAGGGATGTGGGAAGAGACCCTTATAGAAGAACCCCCTTGGTCCCGGGGTGAATACTCCAGAATTCACACAGCACAGCAGATGAAAGTAACAGAGTCTTTATTGTACTCTCGATAGTAGGGACATAATAGCAGCACAGCACACGGTTACCCAGGTACACGTTACGCCTCCTCCTTATCTCCCGTGAAATCGTTCGCCACAGGATGGTCTGATGGGTATAATTCTCCCTGCCTCCACCTGCAACCAAGGGTGCCACGGGTGGGGCTAGCTCTTCCCTCACCCCCTAAGCAGGATGAGGGGCATCGGTCCACCTACTGATCACTAGGCCCTAGGTCCTCAGGAACCTAGCTACGTTCTCTATAACTTGGTCTGACGGTCCCGTCAAACACTCCAACACTAGACTCGACTGTACACCCGACTCACATGACTGACTCCTCTACTTTACGAACTCCTATCGACTGACGCCTATAGACTGACTCCTGACCGGCAGGGACAGCCACCTAAGTTTGGTCAGCCCCGCCCCTATGACATCAACAAGACACTCCCCCTCTGCACGGGTTCGCAGCAGGGACAGGCTTGTATTAATCAAGCAGGCAGGGCTTTGCAAGGGGGAAAACCCATGATTACTACTGGGGCCTGTTGTTAACATGACTTATCACAGTAGTAGGAAGATTTAGTACCCCAGGCTGTTTACAGGGGGCTACATATACTTGATTTATTGCACTACTATTTAGTCACTTATATTCACGCACTGTATTATAAGTTTGAAAATTATTTATTCACTCAAATACTGGTGATCACTAGTACTATTTCAGCGCCTGTTTCTACACCATCACCTTGTCACTTAAGAACTCACTGGCAGTGGTGTACTTTGTCACAATCGTTATTCGCTCAGGATCATCCCGCCGCTGTTGAATCTGCGTGATAGGACGTGTGAATGCTTTCTCAACCGTTGACTTAGAGTGCCCTCTGGAAAGAAACCTAGATTTAGGGCCTCATGCAGTAAGCGACGAATATGTGAAATCGCCAAGCTTACCGATTAGTCATGTTATTGGCGATTTTTCCTCTCCGTATGCAGTAAGTGCCGAATACATTCAAAATCAAGCCGAAAACAAATCCGCCCACTCTCACGATGATTTGCCGATCACACACAGGTGTATCGGCGTGCGTGGCGGTGTGCTGTTAGGTTGCCCAATCACAAATCTTGCTGAATCAGGCGAACCAAGCATGTATTGGATAGCGCGCCATATTTAAAGGCAACGTGTACTGGTAATCATTCTCTGTGTTGTTGGGAGTGAGAGAGAGAGAGAGACGCACAGAGCTGGACGATTGAAGATTTGCATATTGACTGAGAGACTTGTTGTGTATTGGGAGAGCTTTGTCCTTTGTTGTTTTGTTTACATCTTTGTCTTGTTTTATATGTGGAAGTGTTTCGTGTGATTGGCTGTACATTTGTTGTCTGTTTTTTGTGAGTGCTGGAAGTATGCCCGCAAAGCGTGGGAAGAGTGATGCTGGTGGGAGTGGGAGTGCTACTCGTGCGAGTACGCGTCGGAGTGAATGTTCTGTTCAGGGGAGTGATGTTGCTAGGAGTGCGAGTGCTGTTGCTGGGAGTGGGAGTGCTGGTGCTGGTGCTGGGAGTGCTGTTGCTGGGAGTGGGAGTGCTGTTGCTGCGAGTGCTGGTGCTAGGAGTGGGAGTGCTGGTGCTAGGAGTGGGAGTGCTGGTGCTAGGAGTGGGAGTGCTGGTGCTGGGAGTGCTGCTGGTGGCGCAGTTGCTGATGGGGTGTCTGGTGGTGGCGTGCTTGCTGGTGAGCAGCTTTTGGAGTCTCTTCCATTGGAAGAAGGAGAGTCCAGTCAGCACCAGGCAAGCTCTGACCCTAAACCTGCTCGGAAGAAACGTGTGGAGAAGCCACGTAATCCTCGCTTCAATGACCAGGAAAATAGAGCTCTTGTCACTGGGATTGTGGAGCACTATGACTGTATCTATGGACATTTACTAGGTAAGTGTACCTTTCTATTTATTCTTCAAATACATGTGATCCTAGGTCATCTGAGTTTTGTTCATATGCAAATATGGGTACAGAATATCTTTCTATGTTCATTAGTGTGGAAACACAGCTTTTTATCATGCGTTACAAGGACAACTAAACACAGGCGTTCAATTTGCCATAACTGCATACAATATGAATGCAAGCTTGCTTACATGTATAGGTTTAGTAGTGAATGCTCATGTGCTTCACATATTACACCTAAAACAGCATGTTTGCTGTCTCTTGGAACAGCTAGCAGTGTATGAAACTGGTGCTTCTATTATTATTAATTTACCTCATATATTTTCTATGTTTTTCAAGGGCGGACAAGTGCAACAACCAGAAAAGAAATGTGGGACACAATAGTCATTGGTGTCAATGCGTGTGGGAATCGTGTCAGGGACAAGTATCATTGTCGGAAAAGATTTGATGATATTAGGTCAAAATTGAAAAAGAAAATACAAGACCAACGCGTGCATGCTACTGGCACTGGAGGTGGGCCGACACCACAATGTCTGATATTAACTCCATTGGAGGAGCTGCTTCGGGGAAAATTACTTCCCGTCGTCGTGGAAGGCTTGGCTGGTGACCGGGATATTGGAATTTATCCCTCACAATTTCCACCAGGTGAGAAATATTACTGTACTACGCGTGTCGTTACTTACAGTTATTTTGCATATTTCCGCTGCTTTTTATACTGTCTTCACAATATAAGCATACCTGCATCTATATATGTATATGTCTGATTCTGTATATATATATATATATATATATCTCAAAATAGACATATATGTTGTAGTCCTACTAAAAGCAGTAACTACTATAGCACCTGCCATTGCGTGCTCATTTACATGTGAATTACCAAAATGCATTGCTGCAGTGGAAGCAATTGATGCTAGGCGAAGATGGGGAACAACAGGGTAGTACACATGTGTAACACATGTTAATGAGAAATTATTACTAGCTACAGGTACAGAACAGAAATATGTATAATATTATTGTGTATTGTATTTATTTTACTCCGACAAACATGACATTACTGCCTATTTTAAGCATGCATCAAATAAATTGCATGCAACGCCCTACAAACATCACTTGCACTAACACATCTATAGTTGTTTATGAAAAGGTCCATTTTTACTTTAAGTCATATACAGACAGCATAATGAGGCACGCGTATCATATGTTATGTCATTGTTTTCATAACTTAAACACTGCAGACGACTATTTAGCTCATCTACCATTGTGTTAAAGCAGCTGCAATTAATATCTCATCACAGCATACACGTCAACAGAGGGGGTGGGGTTCAGCACACACACAAATTACAGGCTCATTTTAGGGTCAACTTAGTTCACACCATTTTCACCTGTTTCAAGTAATTGAAAGGTCTGGCTGATTAGGCTTTTTGGGGAAGGGAATACCGTTCTTACAACCTGACTAGCACAACTGAAGTTAATCACACTCATTTGAAAGCTTAACTCTAACTAATAAATGCCCCAACAAGTCATTAGTAAGCAAACCGTACGACACACATTAGTTCACTCATATCTATAGTTGAACTACTATCAACGACACATTATCACACACTGCATGTGTTGTGTTGTTGAGTGACAGCCACATTCAGGTGTGCCCCATCTTCTATTAATGTACCACACATATCCTGTACCAAAAACAAAAGTTTTTGCAATATGACCACCTTCATGATAACCATTGTGAATGTTCATCTCATGATAGTTATGTACATTATGATACTGATATGACTACACAACTTATGATTTTTATGTACAAATTTAATCTATTTATCCTCACGCATTACTGCAGAAACATAGTATGTTGTATGTTAGGGAACTCAAAAGTTCTAAGTACACAGGCATGTACATTGTTAGTACAACTATTTATGTTCACTTTCACACACACATTTTGTGTTAAGGAACTGATGTTGTTAGGTACTCAGAAATACACAACATACAATAAGTGTTTGTTCAATATTTACACATGTAAATGTACAACTAATGTTATTGTTATACTGCACCGACACACTTTATTCGAGCAAATACCCAGTATGTACCTGGCAGATACCTGGAATGCGCCGCTCCTCACCTCTGACAAGCCCCGTTGCATTTGCCTTCCCAGCCTGGGTTCATGCCTGGCTGATGGGCGGCTGATCTGTTAAATGATAATGATTAGGATTTAATAGGCTGCAATGCTTCGCGTGTCTACCAGATGGCATAAATTCATGAATTGTAATGCAGTATATATATATATACTGTGCAGTATTGCAGCCAGCGGGAATAAAATGCTTCAATCCCTGCTTGGAAAATACCTCAATGCACTCGGGCAGAAAACAGTCACAAACCTCAATACACCCGGGTATACCCGAATTCGTGGGACTAGCCAAGCTCGAATAAAGTGTGTCGCCAGTGTATATAGTTGCCCCTGGAGGACATGTGTCACCTGAGATGGAACAAGTGTCTTCACCTGGGTCATGCAGCTCAACACACCTAGAAGGTGAGTGTATAAGTTGGTGGCCATATAATATGTGCACTTCTATATGTTATGTTGTCATGTTCATTATTTGTTTTGCACATCTTCTTTAAATAGGATTACTTAGAGTCAGTGAAAATTAAGTGTAAAGCAACATGTATTGTGTTAGTGATGTTAACTATCATGTAGGACTTGTGAGTTTAGAGCAACTTTTCATTCATTCATATTTCATACTGAGTCCAAACATTATTCGTAAGTCAAGGTAGTTTTTAATGTGAGGTTATAAAACGTATGGAAACATGTTAGGTGTTACTTAGGACACAGTACAATTACATAGTAACACAGCATACATTAACATGCCATTTAATAATGTGTACATTTATTTTTAGAACATGATGATGAGGATGATGAGGATGATGAGGATGATGACGCCGCCATAGAGAGTGAAATACAATCAAGTGACCATGAAGAGGTGCCAATAGAAACTGTTTTACCGCCAAATCGTCCATCAACTTCCACATACGATGCAATTGTAGCTTCTGAGGGAAAAATTGTGGAAGCAGAAAATCGTCGCCATTCTGACATGATGACAGTGCTGGAAAGGATGATTGGACTGCAGGAAGAAACAGTATCACAATTGGCACATCTCCACAGAGTCTTCATTGAAGTGCCTAAACAGTTGCAAAAAATCAACACCTCATTCGAAGCATTAGTTGTTCAGCAAACCCAAGCTAATTACTTGAGAATGACTAATGTACCACAATTCAACATCAACAGCTCACAGGCAGGATCCTTACATGCTGGCCAGTTTTCACCACATTCATCTGATCTTCAGTCACCAGGTCCGAATGTTACCGGTCAAGTAGCACACATTGCTGTGCAGGTTCCTGACGACATCCTACCGCTGCCATCTGTACTAAATCAGCAGCTGACACCTACAAAGGAGGCCACAAAAACAAAACACAAGCAGTTACTACTGACCAGTTTTTGGTCAAAAACAAAAAAAGACACACATGAAACAGACCAACCATCACTTGTGCAGTGTCTACCAACTTGCTCACATGTGTCAGTGGGCACAAGCCCTGTCGGTGAGTCACTGGCCACAAGCCCTGTCCGTGAACAGTCACTACCCACAAGCCCTGTAGGTGAGTCACTGGCCAAAAACCCTGTAGGTGAGTCACTGCCCACAAGCTCTGTACACTGGCGACACACTTTATTCGAGCACGGCTAGTCCCGCGAATTCGGGTATACTCGGGTGTATTCAGGTTTCTGATAGTTTTCTGCCAGAGTGCATTGCGTTATTTTCCGGCAGGAATTTAAGCTTTTTATTCCGGCTGGTTACAATACTGCAATGCCGTCAAAATACACATGGTGGCGCTTGCGAGCTATTCTCTGTGAAGCCGTCCCCTATAATGAATTGTAATGCAGTATATATACTATATATATACTGTATAACAACAACCCCTGTAAGCCCTAACATACAGTACTGTACAGTACTGTACTGTACTGTATATGCACATACATAAATGATACTACTGTATGGGCGGCGGGGGCGAGATGTGTTTGCAGCAGAGAGAGATCCGCTGCCTGTATATGCACATACATAAATGATACTACTGTATGGGCGGCGGGGGCGAGATGTGTTTGCAGCAGAGAGAGATCCGCTGCTCTCTCTCTGCGCAAACATCCGCACATTAAAAATAATTTGAAAGACATTTTTATTGATAGTGTAGATGTGCAGGGGGTCTCCGGAGCTGAACCGCGTTGGTTTTAGGTCTGGGGACCCCGTGCCCCCCGAGATACAGGCCGCTTTAGGGGGTGCCGGTATCCCTCTGCGTTTAAAGGTCCCGATCACGTGACCGCGGCCTGTAAACCAAGCAGAGCAGAGGGATACCGGCACCCCCTAAAGGGGCCTGTATCTCGGGGGACACGGGGTCCCCAGACCTGAAACCTGTGCGCTTCTGCTCCGGAGACCCCCTGCACATGTACACTATCAATAAAACACATACAATATACAGTATAAATAAACACTCGTTCTTTACCTTAGCGTCTATGCGCTATGGTAAAGAAGCATTATTTTAATAATATTGTAAAGTGAGCAGGGGGTTCCCTGAGCCAGAAATTAATGCTCAGGGAACCCCCCCCCCCCCCTGCTCCTGATCAATATTATTAAAAATACGGAAAATGCTGCGTCATTACCATAGCGGATAGCCGCTAAGGCAATGAAGGGGTTAACCCACCGTGCCCGCTTTATTGTGTGTAGTGGGGATGGGTGAGGGGGGTATTTGGCCCTTGGTGTGAGTTTACGACTTGCGGGAGGGGGGGGGGGGGTTGCGGGTGCACTTAACCCCTTCACGACCGTAGCAGTTAATACCGCTACGGTCATGAAGGGGTTAAGCCCTCCCGCTACCCCCCCCCCCGCAAGCCCTCCCCAACCATCGTTGGGGCGAATACCCCATTCACCCACCCTCCCGCAACCCACAACAATAAAATACACACAGCAGCCGCCAAAAAAATAAATAAATAAATGACAATAAATACATTTGAAATACATTTTTATTGATAGTGTACATGTGCAGGGGGTCTCCGGAGCTGAAGCGCACAGGTTTTAGGTCTGGGGACCCCGTGCCCCCCGAGATACAGGCCGCTTTAGGGGGTGCCGGTATCCCTCTGCGTTTAAAGGTCCCGATCACGTGACCGCGGCCTGTAAACCAAGCAGAGCAGAGGGATACCGGCACCCCCTAAAGGGGCCTGTATCTCGGGGGACACGGGGTCCCCAGACCTGAAACCTGTGCGCTTCTGCTCCGGAGACCCCCTGCACATGTACACTATCAATAAAACACATACAATATACAGTATAAATAAACACTCGTTCTTTACCTTAGCGTCTATGCGCTATGGTAAAGAAGCATTATTTTAATAATATTGTAAAGTGAGCAGGGGGTTCCCTGAGCCAGAAATTAATGCTCAGGGAACCCCCCCCCCCTGCTCCTGATCAATATTATTAAAAATACGGAAAATGCTGCGTCATTACCATAGCGGATAGCCGCTAAGGCAATGAAGGGGTTAACCCACCGTGCCCGCTTTATTGTGTGTAGTGGGGATGGGTGAGGGGGGGTATTTGGCCCTTGGTGTGAGTTTACGACTTGTGGGAGGGGGGGGGGTTGCGGGTGCACTTAACCCCTTCACGACCGTAGCAGTTAATACCGCTACGGTCATGAAGGGGTTAAGCCCTCCCGCTACCCCCCGCAAGCCCTAAACAAGCACCGTTGGGGCTAATACCCCATTCACCCATCCCCACCCACTACCCACAATAAAAAAAATACACACACACACAGCAGCCCCACAATTAATAAATAAATCTAAATAAATAAATAAATAAATACATGAAGAGAAATAAATATATACTGGATATATATACAGTATATATATAATAACAATCCCTATACATATACAGTATATACTTTGTATATATATATATATACACTGTATATATATATATATATATATACATATACATATACATATACATATATATATATATATATATATATATATATATATATATATATATATATATATATACAGTATACAGTATATATACACACATGATGAACCAATAGTACAAATACATGTAGAATGGTTATCAAAATCATACTGTCCTACAGATAACGCTTCTCTATACAGACAATAATAATAATCCATTTAATAATCCTAACTTATTTTACAATATAAAACATAACATTCCAATCCACACAGTACATTGCATTTACATTGTATAAATGATGCATAAAATCTATGCACCATATACATTCTGCAAATGAATGTTAACAATATACGTAATTGCAAGCTACAGTACTCTACCAGTAAATACAAACACTTCCAAACAATTCAACTATTTTAACCACTCAAGTATACAAAAATCAATATATACTGTAAGTACCAACCAGAAAACACAATTTAAAACCAAATCTAACCCTTACAATACCAAGGATTACATCTATCTAATTGTAAAAAACCTTATACATTATACACAGCATTGTTTAAAGCCCCCTCCCCCCTAATGTTTCTGTTAAGCAGATTACATTGAAGGGAGAGAGATGTAAAGGCCTAAAGCCCCCTCCCCCCTAATGTGTCTGTTAAACAGATTACATTGAAGGGAGAGAGATGTAAAGGCCTAAAGCCCCCTCCCCCCTAATGTTTCTGTTTAACAGATTACATTGAAGGGAGAGAGATTTTACAGAAACACACATTAGGGGGGAGGGGGCTTTAAACAGATTACATTGAAGGGAGAGAGATGTTTCTGTTACCAGTAAATCTCCCTCCCTGCATTGCTAACCACCCTCACCCCCTGCAAAAAAGAGACAAAAATTAAAACATACAAAGTAATGTCCCCTAACCCCTTAATCACCATAGCGGTTATTAACCGCTACAGTCATGAAGGGGTTAACCCACCCTCACCCACCACTCGGGATGCCTACATACCCTCCCACACTAACCCCCCCCCCACCCGTGAGGCCTAACCACCCAGTCAGTACCCACAAGGGAGGCCTACCCACATACCGTTGGGGAAACACCCCACCCCCACCCCAGTACCCACAATAAAAACAGTACAATGACCCACAATAAACAGCATTATATTTATTAAATACATTACCCACCCCCTGTGACCCCCCATAAATACAAGATTTATTCTTTTACATTCAGGGTCCATAACGCAGCCCCACGCTAGTCCCCGGTGGGCTGGCAGGGCACCTGGACAGACCTACAGTTTACCAGCAGCATTCCACAGGTTCTGGAGGCCTGCTGGTGGATCCTGCCAGCACCATGGCGCCCAGGTGGTCTCCTTGGGTCACCGTGAGCCACAATTGGGTCCCCACGGTAGGCCCAAGGATGTCTGGGAGCCCCGGGTCAAACCCACAGGTGTCTGCGGGGCCTCGGGTGGTTCCCATGGGGGTCTGGGGAACTCACGGGTGCTCACTACGGGTCCGCGGTGCCCCCACAGAAGTGGGACCACACATCATCATCCCCGCACCTACGGGTCGGAGGTGCCCCCACAGAAGTGGGACCACACATCGTCATGCCCGCAGACTACGGGTCAGAGGTGCCCCCACAGAAGTGGGACCACACATCGTCATCCCCGCATGTGTCACCCGTGGAACCACCAGCCTGCTACCCTTTAGGATACCCGAGGATACCCACAGGTGGTCTCCATAGGCCCCACGCAAAACCACGGAATCAAACCCTGAATGTAAAAAAAATAAACCTGGCCTATACATTCAATACATACACCCTCCCCCCCAACACCTACAGTATAATAATGTGCAAAATAACTATTATCCAGATATGGATAATAGATTAATTGCCCATTATTAAAAACATTAACTAGCATATACAAATAAATAAAGTACTACTTACCTCATCAATACGAAGTGTCCGATGCCAGCGCCTTCCTTCTCTTGCCCACACAAAACATAGCCAAAACCAAGCCAATACATTGCAATTACATTCAGATATCAATTAACCCCTTAAACACCTTATCGGATAATAACCGCAAAGGAAATTAAGGGGTTAAGCCACACCGGCACGATACCCACCCTTCACCCATGAATTTGTACTGTGGCTTCATCATGCAACTATATATATATATATATACTGTATATATATATACAGAGAGACAGAGAGAAAGAGAGAGAGAGAGAGAGAGAGAGAGAGAGAGATATACAGTATATATGTATATATATATATATATATATATATATATATACACACACGTTATATACACACCCATGATAAACCAATATACAGTACAAATAAATGTAGAAGGGTTATCAAAAGCACTGTCCTACAACCAAACTCTTCTCCATACATACACACTAAATTAAAATCAATTTCCTTTAATATTCATAACTGATCTCTCAATCTACTGTAAATCATCACTAAACCTCTGAAAAGCCATTTAAACAACTTACATTCCAATATAAATGATGCCTAAATATCTATGCACCATATACATTCTGCAAATTAATCAACCAAGTAAACAAAACTAAATTAGTAATCATTATTTACATCCCTAAACAATTCACACTAGATAAGGAACAATAAAACCATTAACAAATTCACGCCTAGAGCAGAACAATTAAGCCTTTGAAAAAATATATGTACCGACAAAAATACAACCTTTACAAACCAAGCCTATCCCTGACCTTCCTCAAACACACAATACAATACCAAGGAATACTGTACAGTACATCTATCTAATTTTAAAATATTTTAAACTCACAATAAAGCATACTGTAGCAGCATACACAAAATAATTTAAAACACATCCAATCCAGCTTTTAAAACAACATCATTTCTTACCCTGTACTGTACTGTATGTATATATCTCTCTAGACATATATACATACAGTACATACATACATACAGTGGCAAGAAATGATATACCACAAAAAAAAAAACTACACATGTTAAAAAACCTTTTGAAAAAATTAACAAGTTAAATAAAATACATTTCTTTACTGTAGTTCACTTACCATTACTTGCCCCCACCGACTCCCGTTGCCCAGCTTACTCACGAACCAATCCACGATCAGGAACCCATAAAATAATAAACCATTCAAAATAATAAACATTAAACTAAAAATCCAAACCAATCCACGGGTCTTCTAGTTGTAATCCATCTTTATCTTCATCTGTGTTCTTCTTTCTTCTATCTCCTTCCAGCGGGGGGGGGGGGGGGGGGGGTCTTCTCCCCGTCTGCGGCCACGCCCTGGTCTTCTTTCTTTCCCGGAGGTCCTTCCTCCGCGGCGTCTGGCTTCAAAATGAGACGACATAGGCTTTTAAAGGCCTATGACGTCACATTTTGCGTCATGGTTCCCACGGTCCTGATTGGACCGTGAAAACCATGTGTTTTGGCCGACAAAAAAAAAATGATGACGTCACTTAAAGGGAATGAAAGCACAGCCAATCAGAATGGCTTTGCTTCAATTGCCTTTAAGATGACGTCATGAAAAGGCACATGGCCGTGCACACATGGTACTAGAGCCAATCAGAGCGTGGGAACTTTATCCCTACTCTGATTGGCTCTGGTATACCATGTGTCAGGGGCTTGGGGGAGAAAGGATGTGACGTCAATAAGGATAAAGTTCCCACGCTCTGATTGGCTACCGTACCACGTGACAGGTTTTCATTGACGTCACATCCTTTCTCCCCCAAGCCCCTGACACATGGTATACCAGAGCCAATCAGAGTAGGGATAAAGTTCCCACGCTCTGATTGGCTCTAGTACCATGTGTGCACGGCCATGTGCCTTTTCATGACGTCATCTTAAAGGCAATTGAAGCAAAGCCATTCTGATTGGCTGTGCTTTCATTCCCTTTAAGTGACGTCATCATTTTTTTTTTGTCGGCCAAAACACATGGTTTTCACGGTCCAATCAGGACCGTGGGAACCATGACGCAAAATGTGACGTCATAGGCCTTTAAAAGCCTATGTCGTCTCATTTTGCAGCCAGACGCCGCGGAGGAAGGACCTCCGGAGAAGAAAAAAGACAAGGGCGTGGCCGATGATGGAAAGAAGACCACGCCCTGCCCCGCCCGGAAGGAGATAGAAGAAAGAAGAATACAGATGAAGATGTACACTATTACAAGTAGAAGACCCGTGGATTGATTTGGATTTTTAGTTTAATGTTTATTATTTTGAATGGTTTATTATTTTATGGGTTCCTGATCGTGGATTGGTTCGTGAGTAAGCTGGGCAACGGGAGTCGGTGGGGGCAAGTAATGGTAAGTGAACTACAGTAAAGAATTGTATTTTATTTAACTTGTTAATTATTTCAAAAGGTTTTTTAACATGTGTATTTTTTTTTTTTTTGTGGTATATCATTTCTTGCCACTGTATGTATGTATGTACAATATATATGTCTAGAGAGATATACTGTACAGTATACATTCAGGGTAAGAAATGATGATGTTTTAAAAGCTGGATTAGATGTGTTTTTAATTATTTTGTGAGTTTAAAGTATTTTAAAATTAGATAGATGTATTATTCCTTGGTATTGTATTGTGTGTTTGAGGAAGGTCAGGGATAGATAGCCTTGGTTGTACTGTAAAGGTTGTATTTTTGTCGGTACTTATATTTTTTCAAAGGCTTAATTGTTCTGCTCTAGGCGTCAATCTGTTAATGGTTTCATTGTTCATGATTGAGTGTGAAATGTTTAGGGATCTGAATAATGATTGCTAATTGATTTTTGTTTACGTTGATTAATTTGCATAATGTATACAGTATGGTGCATAGATTTTATGCATTTTGGAATGTGACTTTTTTCATTGGTTTGTGATCATATACAGTACAGTAGATTGTGAGATCAGTTAGGATTTTTAAAGAAAATTGATTTTAATGTAGTGTCTGTATGGAGACGTGTTTGGTTGTAGGGCAGTATGCTTTTGATAACCCTTCTACATTTATTTGTACTGTACAGTATATTGGTTTATCATGGGTGTGTATATAACGTGTTTGTGTATATATATACTGTATATATATCTCTCTCTCTCTCTCTTTCTCTCTGTATATATATATACAGTATATATATATATATAGTTGCATGATGAAGCCACAGTACAAATTCATGGGTGAAGGGTGGGTATCGTGCCGGTGTGGCTTAACCCCTTAATTTCCTTTGCGGTTATTATCCGATAAGGTGTTTAAGGGGTTAATTGATATCTGAATGTAATTGCAATGTATTGGCTTGGTTTTGGCTATGTTTTGTGTGGGCAAGAGAAGGAAGGCGCTGGCATCGGACACTTCGTATTGATGAGGTAAGTAGTACTTTATTTATTTGTATATGCTAGTTAATGTTTTTAATAATGGGCAATTAATCTATTATCCATATCTGGATAATAGTTATTTTGCACATTATTGTACTGTAGGTGTTGGGGGGGAGGGTGTATGTATTGAATGTATAGGCCAGGTTTATTTTTTTTACATTCAGGGTTTGATTCCGTGGTTTTGCGTGGGGCCTATGGAGACCACCTGTGGGTATCCTCGGGTATCCTAAAGGGTAGCAGGCTGGTGGTTCCACGGGTGACACATGCGGGGATGACGATGTGTGGTCCCACTTCTGTGGGGGCACCTCTGACCCGTAGTCTGCGGGCATGACGATGTGTGGTCCCACTTCTGTGGGGGCACCTCCGACCCGTAGGTGCGGGGATGATGATGTGTGGTCCCACTTCTGTGGGGGCACCGCGGACCCGTAGTGAGCACCCGTGAGTTCCCCAGACCCCCATGGGAACCACCCGAGGCCCCGCAGACACCTGTGGGTTTGACCCGGGGCTCCCAGACATCCTTGGGCCTACCGTGGGGACCCAATTGTGGCTCACGGTGACCCAAGGAGACCACCTGGGCGCCATGGTGCTGGCAGGATCCACCAGCAGGCCTCCAGAACCTGTGGAATGCTGCTGGTAAACTGTAGGTCTGTCCAGGTGCCCTGCCAGCCCACCGGGGACTAGCGTGGGGCTGCGTTATGGACCCTGAATGTAAAAGAATAAATCTTGTATTTATGGGGGGGGGGGCACAGGGGGTGGGTAATGTATTTAATAAATAGAATGCTGTTTATTGTGGGGCTGTGCATTGTTTTGATTGCGGGGACTGGGGGTGGGGGGTGGGGTTCCCCAACGGTATGTGGGTAGGCCTCCCTTGTGGGTAGTTAGTGGGTGAGGGTTGAGGGTGGTTAGGCCTCACGGGGTGGGGGGTTAGAGTGGGAGGGTATGTACAGTAGGCGTCCCGAGTGGTGGGTGAGGGCGGGTTAACCCCTTCATGACTGTAGCGGTTAATAACCGCTATGGTGATTAAGGGGTTAGGGGACATTACTTTGAAAGTGTTATTTTTTTCTCTGTTTTACTGTAGAGCAGCGGAGGTTGCCATGGGTAGTGGGTAGTGTATTGAATGTATTTATTGGTTATTATGCCTTAACCCCTTCATTACCTTAGCGGCTATACGCTATGCTAATGAAGCCTCGTTTCTGAACTTTTAATAATATTGTGCAGGAGCAGGGGGTCCCCTGAGATTAGATTTCTGTCTCAGGGAACCCCCTGCTCACTGTACAATATTATTAAAATAAAGAATATTATTTATAGGGGCCTTAGAACAGAAGTTCCCACGCCAATTGCGCGCTCATTGCTCTTTTGTTACAATGTTGCTGGTCTTGCGGGTTTGCAGTCTGGCAGCAAAAAGCAGTTTGTACAGTAGTACTGAGTGTGAGATATTTTATTTACAAATACAGTACAAAACCGTGCAACACACAACAACATTCAGTATCCTTTGTTTAAGTACAACAGGTACTATAGGGTAAAACATGTACTGTACAGTACAGCACAATATTACAGTATGGTTTCACTGAAAGTCCTCCCCATTTTCCAGCCATGGCCGATGCCTTGCATGGCGCAAAACGCCATTAATGCAGTCTCTAACGCCTCTCATTACAGGATCTGTAACAGGGTAATAGCGCTGCATTTCTTCCACAATGTTTTTCCTTAAATTAGAAGGAAGGGCCTTTTTTTGGCGATTCCCATCATAGTTCACTTTGAACACCCACTCGCAGTACAATGTGTAGGGAACATGGTGTTTAAATATGATCAAGGCATACTTGTGTGGTATACCAGCACTCCTCACCCTATACTTCTCCCTCAGCGCTGGTGGCAGATCGCACAGGGAGATGTCGGGCTCTGTTTGTATGCGAGCGGGTGTAGGAGGTCTTTTGGGAGCGGGTGTACTTGAGGCGATGGGCAATGGTAGGGTGTCTGGGAGGAAGCTTTCCTCCGGTAGTGGTCGCCGGGTTGTCTCCTGGCGTGGTCTTGACGGGGTTGTCATGTCCTCCTCAATAGCATAGTACACTGTATCTTCTGGTGGAGGGGGTGTGCTTGGTGATGGAAGGGGGTCGAAGGTACCATGCATCACATCCATGTCACCCCCCTGCTCCAGCGTCGGGGAAACAGGGGCATTAACACCGAGCAAATAATGTATGCCCGCTATGTCTGCCTCTATCTTGTGCATCCGTTGATCCAGCCGCTGCTCCATTTGTAGCATCCCTTGCTCCATATGTAGCACCGACTCCAGAAGCAGATCTAGCTTTGCCAGCACACTAGAATTCCCGGGGAGATCCACACTTAGCCCATTCAGGATCCGGTCCAACGAGCTGCTTGTGCATGGCATCTGGAGATCTGGGGTGATGGGTGCAACGGAGGATGAGATGGGGGTTCCCTGGAGAGAAGCGGCATCGATGGAGAGTGGAAGAGGTGACCTGGGGATGCCCGGTACAGGAGAAGCTGCAGCGTGGTGGAAGAGGGATGGAGAAGGTGACCGCTGGATTTCCGGGAGAGAAGCAGAGTCGTCCAAGAGCAAAGGAGACAGTGACCCGTGGATTTCAGAGGCAGCAGCATCTTCAGATGGAACCGGAGAAGATGGGGGTGGAGAAGCCGGGCTGAAGATTTCCGGGACAGCTACAGCAGAGTCGTCGAAGCATATGGGAGCAAGTGGTCTGCGGATTCGGTGAGTTGGCTGCCATGCGTCTTGCGAACCGAGCACAGTACCGTATTTCTTCTTCACATAATAAGGCTGACGTGTTTTAAAAGCCTTAGCCTTTGGGGTCAGCAGAAGGTTTTCTTTGTTGGCCTTAGCCTGTCGCTTTGCCTTTGGCTTGGAAACGGTAACTGCCTTTCTCTTTTTCAGTGTGGCAGGCACAGCAGAGGTGAGATGATTCTTTCGTCCATAGAACCGGGGCTGCTCCATGTAAGCGGGAGGCACAATGCAGTATCTGGACAATGGCTCAGATAAAGATCAGCAAGTGGTGGGCTATGCAACGTGTACAACCTTTTATGCATGGCGGCCAGGTACAGGTGTTGAAAGTGGGTGGTCTGTTATGTGAGTCATTAACATATAAATACACCATCCATTTTGTGGATTCACTGCACATTGAATACACATCGACTAAACATCGAATACACATTCTTGTGTTTGTATTTCTTTCTACAGTACTCGCAGCAATGCCTGTTAAGAAGATTTCAAAGGATCTCAGCATGAGAATGAAGGAGATGTACACGAGCGGAAAACGAATTGCAGATATCCAGCGCTGGTTAACTGCTTCTGGCCTCGTTGTGCCATCAAGCACCGTGTGCTATCATGCACAAGGAAAAAACAGAGACCGCAAAAAGGCACCAAAGATAACAAATGCGTAAGTATACTGTATTTATAAAACTTAACCCCAAAAAATATAGAAAACTGTAGTGTACATCTACAGTATACCGTATTTATATAGTATATTTATTATATTACAACAGTATATACTGTAGTGTACTGTATGTGTGGTCAATTTATATTTTTTGTGCAGCAGTATACACTTTTGGTATATTGCAATTCATCTGACAACGAATATACAGTATATGATGTGTATTTATTATGATATAACAACAGTATACCTTATTTATATAGTATATTTATTATATTACAACAGTATATACTGTAGTGTACTGTATGTGTGGTCAATTTATATTTTTTGTGCAGCAGTATACACTTTTGGTATATTGCAATTCATCTGACAACGAATATACAGTATATGATGTGTATTTATTATGATATAACAACAGTATACCGTATTTATATAGTATATTTATTATATTACAACAGTACTGTATACTGTATATTTTGTCTATTTATATTTATAGTACAGCAGTATACATTTTTTGTATATTTATATTTACTGTATATTACAACATTACATGTACAGTATACAGTATACATTTTATATTGCTGCATATTAATAACACAATATAATTTCTTTGCATTGTAGGGAGACTACTCTTCTGGTGGACAGAATAAGTGAGGAGAATGATGAGAGGAGCGCATTAAGGGTTAAAAACACTCTTCTGGAAAACCACAATCTGACTGTATCCGAGAGCAGCATAAAGAAGATGAGACGCAGAATTGGATGGAAATATGGACGTGTGAGGTTAGTAGTGGACAGTACAGGAGGTACTGTACTGTAAAGTAAAAGTGTTGTTTTGCAAACTGTACTGCGCTGTGACGCTAACATTTTTTATTCATTGTCATTACAGAGCGTACCCCATGATACGGGACGCAAACAAAATCAAAAGAGTGGTCCAGGCCCAGGCATGGATCGACAGCGGTGAGACTTTCCAGGATTGCATCTTCACTGATGAGTCTACTGTGTCGCTGGAGAGATTTGCAAGATTTGCGTTCCACAAAAAAGGCCGCATAACTTTGAAGCCACGGCCAAAACACCCTGTGAAGCTGCATGTGTGGGGTGCCATCTCTAGGCGTG
Organism: Ascaphus truei; assembly: GCF_040206685.1. Classification (NCBI taxonomy): domain Eukaryota; kingdom Metazoa; phylum Chordata; class Amphibia; order Anura; family Ascaphidae; genus Ascaphus; species Ascaphus truei. The sequence goes on along the minus strand of NW_027453923.1, from coordinate 93,234 downwards.
GACCGGGATGCATTGTCGTCTTTGAAGGTACAATTTCTCAAATATAATGCCGCCTAATGCACTGTACTTGACTAGTGTTGCCTTACCGTATGCACTGTACTGTACTATTGAGCACTTTTCTTTTCTTGCTATAGGAATCATGAATAAAGATTTCTTCCAAGACAACATTGTGCCCGTGATAGTGCGATACATCACACAAGACTTTCCCAATGGTCATCGCTTTTACCAGGACAATGATCCCAAGCACACCGCGTCGACGGCGCATATCCTTGAGCGCGGCATCAACTGGGTGAAGACGCCAGCGGAGTAAGTGCAGTAGACCGTGTCCCATTTATGTTCCCCACTGTTTGTACTGTGTACTGTATCTCTTAAACTAATTGTCCTTTCTTTCCAATCACAGATCGCCAGACTTCAATCCGATCGAAATGGTCTGGCATCAGCTGAAGGACCACATCCGTAAAGTGGCGAAACCCTCCAAGAAGGACGAGTTGTATACAGCCATAATGAGTTTTTGGAACGATGTACTCACCGAGGAACGATGCAATAAATATATAGACCATATTGCCACTGTGTTGCCCATTGTCATCGCGCGCAATGGACAAGCATCAGGAAAGTAGTACAGTGCTGTAGTATTGTACAGTAGGTACAGTATGATACAGGTAAGTATGGCACAGATTTTAGCTTTCCCAATAGTCAGAGTATACAGTAGTTCCAGTATACAGTACAGTAGACTAGTTTGACATACTACAGTAACTGCCTACTAACTGCTCCATTTTTTTCTTTCCAGAGAAAGCTGCACCAGCCACCTACTGTACAGTAGTTCTACCATATACGCACATACAGTACAGTATAGTAACTGAACAAAGTTTTTGTTTTCTTGTCGTTCCAGGAAAAAGGGTGCCCAAGGGGGAGGGGGGGCCTTGTGTTCGTCAAATCTGCTTGTGCAGTCAAATATACAGTATATAAACAGCAGTAATGATGTACACAAAACCTCTCCTCTCTCAATGAACTACTGTACCGCAGACACAATGAGGATACTGTTACAGTATGAAGGGAAAAAGAACAGGATGGGTTATTTAACATTACAGTATACTGTGCAATATTTATACTGTATATTTATATATACTGTATTTTTATTCTAAAGGTATTCGAGAATGTACTCTACTGTATAAGGACCTGGTGACTTTCAACCCTCTCAGACACACAGAAAGGATTATTTCACATCACTGTATATTTATCCTGTATATTTTCAGTAATTTAGAAGCAGTGGCTGTTCTGAACAGCCCAGGGCCAGATTAACAAAACAATGGCTTGGATTGGATTAGCCAGACGATTGATGCTTGGCCAGGGAGGGATTAAAAACTCTAAGGGAGGGGGTGGGTGGTGTAGCTGTAGGATTGTACTGTGTCAGTATTTCCAACGCCAGGTCACCCTAATAATTGCATGAATAAACCCCCAAAGACAAGGCCCAAATATACTAGTACAGTATACAGTACTGTAAAGTATGTATTATTGTGTGTTGATGTTTTGAATTGCTGTTAACTTGAAAAGTTTCACCATTGTATTGTACTGTATTTGTAAATAAAAGTTTTTTGTGGCGACTTCAGCAATAAAAGAACTGGTTAATTTATCTCACATAAAGTACGTGAATACGACCGCAATCACCATTGTACAGTAAATGGGTGCATAGGATGGAACGACAGGTGCTAAAGGGGTATAAATATGATACTGTATTTATCAGTATTGATCAAAGAGAGTTGATCAGAAGGATTCCCCTTATAAAGTATACAGCACTCTATTGTCATTCATACAGTACAGTATACTGTAGTAAAAGGTAGACAACACATGGTCTTGCAGTACAGTATACTGTATTACTAAAAATCTGTCAGGTTGACCAGAATCACTGCGGATATCGGAAAATAATACAATTTTATTAATTCTACGTACTGTATATAAGGGGAATCCTTCTGATCAACTCTCTTTGATCAACACTGATAAATACAGTAATTTATCTCACACTCAGTACTACAAACTGCTTTTTGCTTGCAATAAACAAACAAACAGGGAAATTGTCCAGTGGTGTGGATACAGGTTAATGCCCCTGTCTGATAGGACAGACTCGGGCAAGAATGGCCTGTGAGAGGTGAATATCCAGAATGGTAGCTGGGATGGAAAGCGCTACCAACTGTGCAGGTATTGAAGTGTGTAGAAATGGGAAGGTGCCGTAGGCATCAAATGTGGAAAGCGCTCACCCAGACTTCATACACTTTGCGCTTTTTGCTTGCAGACTGCAAAGCCGCAAGACCAGCAACATTGTAAAAAAAGAGCAAAAAAAGAGCAATGAGCGCGAAATTGGCGTGGGAACTTCTGTTCTAGGGCCCCTAGAAATAATATTCTTTATTTTATTTATAAACTCACATTTATATATAAAGTATATATTTATTTCTCTTCATGTATTTATTTAGATTTATTTATTAATTGTGGAGCTGCTGTGCGTGAGGGGCCATGGCCAGGATGGGGGGGGGGGGGGGGTAACGGTACAGTATGTGGGTAGGGGGTGAGGGTGGTTAGACCTCACACTACATTATGCACATTGGGCCCCCCCCCTCCCCACATTTACATACTGTACACTGCACGACATCAATGCAGGGAGGGTTTACCAATGCAGGGAGGGTTTACCAATGCAGGTAAGGCTTTAGGCCTTTATATCTCTCTCCCTTCATTGTAATCTGTTTAACACAAACATTAGGGGGGAAGGGGCTTTAGGCCTTTATATCTCTCTCCCTTCAGTGTAATTTGCAGAATGTACAGTACTGTATACAGTATGGTGCATAGATTTAATGCTATGCATCATTTACAGTATACAATGTACTGTAAATGCAATGTACTGTGTGGATTGTAATGTTATGTTTTATACTGTATGCTATTCATTAACTTCATTGCTCTACACATCTAGGGATTTCATTCCACCTTACCACCTTTCCTACACATGATTTGTGCTGTAGGCATTGGTTATATTACTGTATGCTAATGCAGATGTGTGATGCTTTGAGACTGTCATTTATACTTTGACAAGTCTACCTTTTGGTGTGTAGTGTGCATTATCCTTAGCGTTGTATAGGTGCCTTTGAACCCAGTAACCTATTGTGATTTACTTTGATTCTCCCTAGTGTTTTTTGAGTCACTATCCTTTTCATGTTTAGGGTTGACAGTGTGTGTCGTTCCCTAGTGCTG